>NW_026867615.1:0-127884 GCF_020745735.1 Hemiscyllium ocellatum
ATCTCTCGCTCCCTTTCTCACCCACCACTCTCTTTTACCGCTCCATCTCTCTGCCCGACTCTCTGTCCCCGTCTCCGTCTCTGCTACCCACTCTCTCTTCCCTCACACGATCCCTCTCTCTCCGTCCACACTCTTATCCCCCACTCTATCTCCTACCGCCACTGTCTCTCTGGCCACGCGCTCTCCATCTCCCACAGTCTCCCTCCCTTCACTCTCTATCCTGACTCACACTGTCTATCTTTGTTGCCACTATCTCTTTCTGCCTCCACTTGCTCTCACTCAACTGTCTGTCTTCCTCGACTGTCTCCATTCTCACTCTCTCTCACTCATCCTCTCTCTCTCTCAGCCATTCTTTTTCTCTCCGTCCTGCCCTCTCTCCCAATCACTCTCTCTTCCCAAATTTATTTCTCTCCTACCACTATTCCCTCTCCCTCCTACCTCTCTCCCCTCTTTCTCTATACCATCTCGCTCCCCTCACGCTCTCTGCTGCCACTCTCACTCCTCCCACTCCCACTCGCTATCTCCCCACTCTCTCTGACCGTAACTCCGTCACTCGCTCCCCACAATCGATCTCTCACACTCTCTCTCTCATCTCCGTCTCCCTCCCTTCCTTAACCCTCCCAATAACTCTCTCTCTGTACCCCCCTCCTTCTCTCTCTCTCCCTCCCCGGCATCTCCCACTTCCTCTCTCCCTGTCTCCCCATTTCTCGTCCCCACCACGTCACTCTACACCCACTCCCTCTCTATTTGCCACTGTTTCTCCCCATACCATCGCTCCAGTTCCTCTCCCTCAAATCTCTCCCTGTTTCATCCCCCTCTCTAGCTGCTCCTCGACCTCAACACCCTCGCTCTTCCCCACACCACTTCCACTCTCTGTGTTTGTCTCCACCTCACCCTCTCTCTCCCGCTCACGTGCTCTTTCACCATATCACTCTACTTCCACCGAGAAACTCTCTCAGCTCACTCTCTCCCCAGTACTTTCTCTCTCTTCGTCTCCATCTCTCCTCCCCACTCTCTCTATCAGACCCACCTTCTCCCCCAACTTTCTCTCTTCCCCGCTCTCTCTTCATTAGGCTCTTTAGACTCTCTGCCTTTAGCACACTCCATTTTACTCTCTTTCCCCCAACATCTCAGACCCAATTCTCTCTCGCACCCATTCTCTCTATGCCCCCTCTCTCCCCACACAGTCTCTCCCCCCCCACTCTGTCTCCACTACACCACATTCTTCTTCTCACCGACTCTGTCTCTCTGTGACCTACCTTCTCTCAATATCCCCCACTCACTATCATGATATACCACCTGTTATCTCTCTGTCTCCCCCTCTTTTGCTCGCCCTCCCTCTCTCTCTCCCCACTAGATTCGCTCTCCCCCACTGACTCTCTACCACAGTCTCTCTTCACTCTCTGTCTCTATAACCCACTCCTCCCTCCACTCATTGTCTCTCTCTCTACCCCATTCTCTCTCTCCACTCTCTCTCTATTCCACCCCAATGCACTCTTTCACTAACTTCTCTCTCTCCCACTCTCTCTCTCTGCATCCCACTCTTTCACACTCTCCCTCTCTCTCTCCCCACTCTCTCAAACCTCCCACTCTGTCTCTTCCTCTCTCCTCCCCACCCGCTCCTTCTTAATCTCTCTCTGTCTTTCTCTCCCCCTCCCTCCCTGCCTGCCCCTTTTACTGATTCTCCCGCCCTCGCTCACTCTCTGTCTGAAACACTATCTCTGCTTTCCATCTCTATCCCACTGACCCAGAGATGTGAGGTCGGTGGTGAATCTGTGCTTTGGAGGGAGGAGAGAGATGTGTGGGGTGTGGGAGATGGAAGAAAATTGAGCATAGGTAGAAAGGCTCCAGAGAGATTGAAATACTTCAGAAAGTGAACCAGAGGCAGCAGGAGAATGAGAAAGAAAGGGGGAGAGACAGAAAAGACGGGAGGTGGGTGGTGACTCCGGGAGGTGATGGGGTTGGATGAGACAGTGATAGGGAAAAGGTAGTGAAAGCGAGAGCAGAACAAAAAGAGACTGTGTGAAAAGAGAGAGGGAGAGAAATGAGAATAAAGAGAGGGGAGAGGAAATGCAGAGACAATCCAAGACAGAGGACGATGGGGGAAGAGTGAGAACTTGTGTTCGAGAATGAGAGAGATAGACAGAAACAGTTGAGCAGAGATAGAACATAGAACATAGTAAATAGAAGAGTACTGCACAGAAGAGACCCTTCAGCCCACGATGTTGTGCCGACCATTGATCCTCATGTATGCAGAATCAAATGTCTGTGACCATATGCATTCCTGTAGTCTCTTAAATGTCGCCAATGACTTTGCTTCCACAACTGCTGCTGGCAACGCATTCCATGCTCTCACAACTCTCTGTGTAAAGAACCCGCCTCTGACATCCGCTGTATACTTTCCTCCAACCAACTTAAAACTATGATCCCTCGTGTTAGCAATTTCTGCCCTGGGAAATAGTTTCTGGCTATCAAGTCTATCCATGCCTCTCATTATCTTGTATACTCAATTCAGTTCCATCTCCTCCTCCTTTTTTCCAATGAAAAAAGACCGAGCTGAGTCAACCTCTCTTCACAAGATCGACCATGTTCGGTCTAACCAAAATTGTATAGAGCTGCACCAAGATCTCATGACTCTAAAACTCAACCCCCCTGTTAATATAAAGCCAAAACACCGTATGCTTTCTTAACAAAACTGTCCACTTGGGTGTCCATTTTGAGGGATCTACGTACCTGTACACCAAAATCCCTCTGTTCCTTTACACTGCCAAGAATCCTATCCTTAATCCTGTACTCAGCATTCAAATTCGACCTTCCAAAATGCATTACCTCGCATATATCCAGGTTCAACTCCATTCGCCACCTCCCAGACCATCTCTGTATCCTGGCAATGACTCGCTGCAGCCTACAACAGCACTCTAGACTGTCAACGACACCTCCAACCTTTGTGACATCTGCAAACTTGCTGACCCATCCTTCAATCCCCTCACCGAAGTCATTAATAAAAATTACAAACAGTAGAGGGCCAAGGACAGAGCCCTGTGGAACACCACTCACCACTGTCTTCAAGGCAGAATCTTTTCCTACTACTACCACTCTCTGTCTTCTGTTAGCAAGCGAATTCTGTATCCAGACAGCTAACTTCCCCAGTAACCCATTCCTCCTGACCTTCTGAATGAGCATACCATGGGGAACCTTATCAAATGGCTTGCTGAATTCCATATACACCACATCCACAGCTCGACCCTCATCAACTTTTCTAGTCACAACTTCAATGAACTCGATAAGATTTGTGAGGCATGACCTACCCCTCACAAAGCCGTATTGACTGCACTTAATCAAGCCATGCTCTTTCAAATGGTCATAAATCCTATCCTTCAGAATCCTTTCTAACACCTTGCAGGCGACAGACGTGAGACTTACTGGTCTCTAATTGCCGAGGATTTCCCTATTTCCTTTCCTGAAGAGGGGAATTACATTTGACTCTCTCCAGTCCTCAGGTAGGACTCCACTGGACAGCAAGAATGCAAAGATCTTCGCAAGTGGCGAAGCAATTGCATTTCTCGTTTCCGAAAGCAGCCGAGAACAAATCTGGTCCGGGCCAGGCGACTTGTCGATCTTAATGTTTGACAGAATTTCAGCTTCCTCTAACTCTATCCATTCCAGCACGCACACCTGCTCTTCAAAGGTTTCATTCACTACAAAGTTCATTTCCTTCGTAAGGACAGAAGAAACAAAAGGCATTTAGGTCTTCTCTGACATCCTCCAACTCCACACACAAGTTCCCTATGCTATCCCTGATCGGCCCTACTCTTTTTTGACCATTCTCTTATACCTCACATAAGAGATAAATGTCTTTGTGTTCTCCCTAAATTGTTCTGCCAAGCCTTTCTCGTGTACCCTCCTGGCTCTCCACAGGCCGTTTTTGAGCTCCTTCCTCGCTTGCCTGCAATCCTCTAGAGCTGAGCTTGACTATAGCTCCCTCTACCTTATGTAAGCTACCTTCTTCTGTTTAACGAGAAGCTTCACCGTTCTCGTCATCCAAGGTTCCTTTATCTTACCCATTCTTGTCTATTCTCGAAGGACATAAGTATTCATCACTCGCAACAACTGTTCCTTAAACAGTCTCTACATGTCTATAGTATCTTTACCACGGTACAATTGCTCTCAGGCCATGCTTCCTGACACATGTCTAATCACATCATAGTTTCGTCTTCCTCAAATAAATATCCTCCCATTTTGCGTAATCCTCCCTTTCTCCATAGTTACGGAGAATGTGAGGCAGCTGTGGTCACTATCACCAAAATGCTCTCCCACGACATGATCTGATAACTGCCCCTGCTCGTTTCCGAGCACCAATCTAGAATGGTCTTTCCTCTCGTCGGCCTGTCAATGTACTGAGTTAGGAAACCCTTCTGGACAAACCTTAAAAAAAACAGCTCCATTCAAATCTTCTACTGGAAGGAGGGTCCAATCAATATTAGGAAAGTTAAAGTCACCCATTACAACAACCCTACTCCGTCCACACTTTTCCAAAATCTGCCGTCCTATGCTTTCTTCAATCTCCCTGCTGCTATTGGCGGGATTGCAGTAAACCCCTAACGAGGTGATTGCTCCCTTGCTGTTCCTAATTTCCACCCATACTGACTCGGTAGGCAGATCTTCCACGACAATGGAAACTTCTGAAGCTGTGATACCCTCTCTGATTAGTAGTGCAACACCCCCATCTCTTTTTCCCCCTCTCTATTTTTTAAATGTTCTAAACCATGGAACATCCAGCAACATTCCTGACCCTGAGAAACTCCTGTCTCTGTTATGGCCACAACATCATAGCACCAGATATTGATCCATGCTCTAAGTTCATCACTTTTATTTTTTATACTTCTTGCGTTAAAGGAAACACACTTTAACTGATCCCTTGGTTCCTTCCCATGAAAATCCTTCGCACCAGCTGGTCTACGTCTTGCTATTGCCTCATCTGTATCAACTCTCACCTCCGGTATGCCGCTCAGTTTACCACCCCTTGCATACTAGTTTAAACTCTCTCGAATTACTCGAGCAAACCTTCCACCCAGGACAGTGGACCCCTTCCAGTTCAGTTGCAATCTTTACTTCTTGTACAGGTCCCACCTTCCCCAGAACGCATCCCAATTATCTACATATCTGAAGACCTCCCTCCTACACCAGCTGTGCAATCACGTGTTAAGCTGCGCCGGATCCCTGTTCCTCGTTTCGCTATCTCGTGGCACCGTCACTAAACTAGAGAACGCAGCTCTTTTCTTCCTGATTTGCAGATTCCATCCTAATTCCTTTAAATCACTTTTTATATCCTCAATCCTTTTTCTGTCAATATTATTAGTGCCAATATGTATCACGATTTCTGGCTGTTCCCTTCCCCTTTTAGAACCTTATACGCCCAATCAAAGACGTTCTGGACTCTGGCATCATAGAGGAAACAAACCTTCCGGGAGTCCCAATCCTGACCACAGTATCTCCTGTCGATTCCCCTAACTATCGAGTCCCCGACCACGAGTAATTTTCTATTCTTCCTCCTTCACTTCTTTGCCACAGTGTTCGGCTCAGTGCCAGACGAACTGACAAATATGGCTTTCCTCTGGTAGGTCATCCTCCCAGCAGTATCCAAAACGGTATACTTATTGCTGGGGGAATGTCCACAGGGGATCTCTGTGCTATCTGTCTGTCCCCTTTTCTCACTCTAACTGTAACCTAGATGGGGGTACTCTTGTACAGAGAGGAATTCTGCTGAAACCAGGGTCGGTGTGGGTGTCCCAGAGGTGAAGGCAAGGACAGAGCGACTGAAATCCCACCCGTGCGGTCAGGCCCGGTCCCCTCCCCTTCCCTGAGGACGGGTACTTGCGGCTGATTCTGTTTGTGTCTAGCTCAGCTTATTCAACACAAAGATTAAGGAAAAAATACAGTTCATTCTGCTGCTTGGCAGATTTTAATTTTTTTATTGTTTTCACATTGAAGTGATACATACATTGAGCGGGATAGTACTTTTTCTCACTGGTCCCTTAATTTGAAGAAGCATTGAAATGTGTCCCTGTAAGATCCTATGGGGTAAGGTTGGGTAAACCAGCACTACTTCCGGTCTCTTAACACATCAACAGGTTGCTTCATTATTGAAATATTGAAATGAAATGAGAACATCGCAGATAGATTTATTACTGAGTGAATTTCATTGATTGATGAATTTGGATAAAGGGATATTTCAGAACAATTTTCAGCTGTTGTCTGAACTTAGTTTGTGTCACGGCATAAATCGCAGTATTTGTGCAGCAACTGAGGAGCTGCAGCATGAAGCCCAATTCCCGCACAAAGTGATGGAGAGTCACAGACTCATACCCGATCCAATACATCCGATACCATATAGAATACTGCGCTAAGGTTGACCATAAAAGTATGAAATTGGCCGAGATTACAAACAGTAAAATGATGGATTTTTTTCGATTTCTCAATTCTGTGTCAGACTGAGTGTGTCCACTGGTGTGAGCGCGGAGTCGCCTGCGGGCTCTACTGGTCACTAAAATGTGCCTGACCGTGAAAACATTGAGCAGCAGAATCAGGAGAAATGGGAGAGCCGGTGTTAGAATGTTACGGAGGAACTCGATTGTGACCCAGGTCGGGGAGAATCGAACAGCGTGTGTTACATCACAAAACCAGGGGCTGTTATCCAGCCAATACCAACCTGTGAGCATAAAATACCAGAAAGTGTTCTTCAAACAACTCAGCACACTCACTGTTGCCAGAACCACTGCCGCCATTTTCTCACCGCAATATTTCCTTTTCAGCTTCTGGCAACATATGTCCACGAACCGATCAAAGGTGAAAGTGACGGTGAACCATACAGAAAGTCAGTAGCTGCATAAAGCAGGACGGCGTGGATGTTACACACGGGGAAGTACCACAGGAAATAAAACTGTTCCCGATAAACAATGGGAATGTGTCTCAGTATCAGGTCGAGAATAATGACCAGTAGATCTGCCATTGCCATGGCCCCCAGTTAACGTCTGACACGTGGAGACAATCCACAATCTTTATAAAGCAGGACGCAGATCGTCGCTACGTTAACTGTGAGGAAGGAAAACAAACATATTATACGTCTGCTTTGAACAAAGTGACTAGTTTGATTTACGAGTCAGTGAAATTTCAAATGCGTCATTGTATTCAGAGTTTTATTAATATAATTGGAGCTGCAATAACAAATGAGAACGTCTGAATTACTGAGAAAAATCTATCACAAAGCACAGAAACACATCCCTCCACAAATACACAGAAACACACCCATAAGAACAGATGATTTGTACAACATTCCAGCACACTTGATCAATCAAGAGCAGACACAGGCCACTTATTTGCATCACCGAATACGGAGGGAGACTACATTGCTGTCCAGAAGGATTCTCTCCCAGTTCCTTAAAGACAAATGGACTTTGGAGATTTTTGTGTTTTAGTCTGATTTGTGGTCGAACCTCTTTCATGAAGGAACGTAAACGCAGTTAAAACGTATTCAGTCTTTAAACTACCTGAGGGGACTACAGAATAGCGTCTCCTTCTCTCTGGAATAGTTTCTCTTCCCTTCGGATATTATCTTTCGTTCAAATCACTGACGTCCGGGAACTCACCAAAAAGATCAGATGCAGAATGTTCCAGGGAAATTCAGTTATGCAAAGTTGGGTACAGAATGCTCTGTGGAATGTCCCGTATATAATCTTTGGAGGAATGTCAATTGCAATCAGTTGCGGGGAATTTAAAGTGTATTTAAGCGCCTAGCGGACCCGGAAGCTGGTGTCGCGCTAGGTTACCTGGGAAGGGTTTTTTTCTTATATAACGCGCAGGTGAGGAACCCGAGGCACTACAGGGGTAGAGCCTCCCGCCCGCCCTCCTCCTCTAACCTAATAATAAGACCCGTTGTGGTAAGCAGGTAAGTGCTGCATTTTGCTTGTTTGTTTCTTTAGATCTAGTTTTTAAAGTTTACATTTTAGAGGGATGACAGCGAAGGCAGTGCAATGTTCCTCTTGCAACATGTATGAGGTGAGGGAAGCCATTAGCGTCCCTGCTGATTACACTTGCAAGAAGTGTACCCATCTCCAGCTCCTCCAAGACCGTGTTAGGGGACTGGAGCTGGAGTTGGATGAACTCCGGATCATTCGGGAGGCAGAGGTGGTCATAGATCAGAGCTTTAGGGAAGTAGTTCCTCCGAAAGTTATAGAGAGATGGGTGACAGTGAGGGCGAGTGGGAGGAAGCAGCCAGTGCAGGGACCCTCTGCGGTCATTCCCCTCAGGAACAAGTATACCGCTTTGGATACTTGTGGGGGGGATGACTTACCAGGGGTAAGCAACAAGGTTCAGACCTCTGGCACGGAGCCTGGCCCCGTTGCTCAGAAGGGAAGGGTGGAGAAAGGTAGAGAGATAGTTCTTGGGGACTCATTAGTGAGGGGCACAGATAGGCGGTTTTGTGGGGGCGAAAGAGACTCATGATTGGTATGTTGCCTCCCAGGTGCAAGGGTACGTGATGTCTCTGATCGTGTTTTCCGGATCCTTAAGGGGGAGGGGGAGCAGCCCCAGATCGTGGTCCACGTTGGCACCAACGACATAGGTAGGAAGAGGGTTGAGGATGTCAGGCAGGCTTTCAGGGAGCTAGGTTAGAAGCTCAGAGCTAGAACGAACAGAGTTGTTGTCTCTGGTTTGTTACCCGTGCCACGTGATAGAGAGTCGAGGAATAGGGAGAGAGAACAGTTAAATGCGTGGCTACAGGGATGGTGCAGGAGGGAGGCATTCCGATTTCTGGACAACTGGGGTTCTTTCTGGGGAAGGTGGGACCTCTATAAACAGGATGGTCTACACCTGAACCTGAGGGGCACCAGTATCCTTGGGGGGAGGTTTGATAGTGCTCTTTGGGAGGGTTTAAACTAACTCTGCAGGGGCATGGGAACCTGGAATGTAGCTTTATGGTACAGGACCTTGAGTGTAGGGAGGTTAGGAACAAGGCATCGATCTCGAAGGAGGGTGCCTGTAAACCGAAAGGTGGCTTGAAGTGTGTATACTTCAATGCCAGAAGTATAAGAAATAAGGTAGGTGAACTTGCAGCGTGGGTTGGTACCTGGGACTTCGATGTTGTGGGCATTACAGAGACATGGGTAAAACAGCGACAGGATGGCTATTGCAGGTTCCAGGGTTTAAATGTTTTAGTAGGGTCAGACATGGGGGTAAAAGAGGGGGAGGTGTGGCATTGCTTGTCAAGGATAGTATTACAGCAGTAGAAAGGACGATGGAGGAAGACTTGCCATCTTAGGTAGTTTAAGTTGAGCTCAGAAATAGGAAAGGTGAGGTCACCCTGTTAGGGGTTTTCTACAGGCCTCCTAATAGTCCGAGAGACATAGAGGAAAATATTGCAAGGATGATTCAGGAGAAGAGTGAAAGTAGTAGGGTGGTTGTTATGGGGGACTTTAACTTCCCAGATATTGACTGGGAAAGCTATAGCTCGAATTCGTTAGATGGGTCGGTGTTTGTCCAATGTGTGCAGGAGGGTTTCCTGACACAATATGTAGACAGGCCAACAAGAGGTGAGGCCATACTGGATTTGGTTCTAGGTAATGAACCAGGCCAGGTGTTAGACTTGGAGGTAGGTGAGTACTTCGGGGACAGTGACCACAACTCGGTGAATTTTACTCTAGTGATGGAGAGGGTATAAGTGTGCACTGCAGGACAGGAGTTATAGCTGGGGGCAGGGAAATTATGATGCGGTGAGGCATGACTTAGGATGCGTGGATTGGAAAAATAGGCTTCAAGGGAAGGACACAAATGATATGTGGTGCTTGTTCAAGGAGCAGCTATTGGGTGTTCTTGATAAGTATGTACCAGTAAGGCAGGGAGGAAAGGATCTTGTGAGGGAGCTGTGGTTTTATAAGGAATTGGAATCCCTTGTAAAAGGGAAGAGGGCGGCCTATGTTAAGATAAGGCATGAAGGTTCAATTGGGGCGATTGAGAGTTATAAGGTAGCCAGGAAGGATCTAAAGAGAGAGCTAAGAGCAGCGAGAAGGGGACATGTGAAGTCCTTGGTTGGTAGAATTAGGGAAAACCCAAAGGCTTTCTATAGGTATGTCAGGAATAAAAGGATGACTCAGATAGATATCGGTCCAGTCAAGGATAGTAGTGGGAAGTTGTGCGTGGAGGCGGAGGAGATTGGAGAGACACTTAATCAATACTTTTCGTCAGTATTCAAACAGGAACAGGACATTGTTGCTGATGTGAACATTGAGTCACAAGTGATTAGAATGGACGGCTTTGAGGTATGTAGGGAAGAGGTCCGGGGAATACTGGAAAGGGTGAAAATAGATAAGTCCCCTGAGCCTGATGGCATTTATCCTAGGATCCTCTGGGAAGCCAGGGAGGAGATAGCGGAGCCATTGGCCTTGATTTCTATGCCGTCATTGTCAACAGGAATAGTACCAGAAGACTGGAGTACAGCGAATGTGGTCCCCTTGTTCAAGAAGGGGAGTAGGAATAGCCCTAGTAACTATAGGCCAGTGAGTCTCACTTCTGTTGTGGGCAAAGTCTTAGAGAGAATTGTAAGGTATAGGATTTATGAACATCTGGAGAGGAAAAATGTGATCAAGGATAGTCAGGATGGTTCTGTGAAGGGTAGGTCGTGCCTCACAAACCTTATTGAGTTCTTTGAGAAGGTGACCAAGGAAGTGGACGAGTGTAAAGCAGTAGACGTGGCGTATATGGATTTTAGCAAGGCGTTCGATAAGGTACCCCATGGTAGGCGACAGCAAAAATTACGGAGGTATGCCATTGAGGGTGCATTAGAGGATTGGATTAGGAATTGGCTGGCTGGAAGGAGACAGAGGGTAATAGTTGATGGTAAAGGCTCATCTTGGAATGCAGTTACTAGCGGTGTTCCACAAGGATCTGTTTTGGGACCATTGTTGTTTGTCATTTTTATAAATGACCTGGAGGAGGGGTTTGAAGGTTGGGTGAGCAAGTTTGTGGATGATACGAAAGTCGGTGGAGTGGTGGACAGGAAAGAAGTATTTGGCAGGTTACAGCGGGATATAGATAAGTTGCAGAGCTGGGCAGAAAGGTGGCAAATGGAGTTCAATGTAGCTAAGTGTGAAGTCATCCACTTTGGTAGGAGTAACAAGAAGTTGGATTACTGGGCTAATGGTAGGCTACTTGGTAGTTTGGACGAGCAGAGGGATCTTGGTGTCCATGTACACAGATCTCTGAATGTTGCCACCCAGGTAAATAGTGCTGTGAAGAAGGCATATGGCGTACTGGGCTTTATTGGTAGAGAAATTGAGTTCCGGAGTCCTGAGGTCATGTTGCAGTTGTATAAGACTCTGGTCCGGCCTCATCTGGAGTATTGTGTGCAGTTTTGGTCGCCATACTGTAGGAAGGATGTGGAGGCACTAGAACGGATGCAGAAGAGGTTGACCAGGATGTTGCCTGGCATGGTAGGAAGATCGTATGAGGAAAGGCTGAGGCACTTGGGGCTGTTCTCATTGGAGAAAAGAAGGTTTAGGAGAGATTTGATAGAGGTGTACAAGATGATTAGGGGTTTAAATAGGGTTGACAGTGAGAACCTTTTTTCGCTTATGGAGTCAGTTGTTACGAGGGGACACAGCTTTAAATTAAGGGGAGGTTGGTATATGACAGATGTTAGGGGTAGATTCTTTACTCAGCGGGTTGAGAGTTCATGGAATGCCCTTCCAGTATCAGTGGTGGACTCTCCCTCCTTTTGGTCATTCAAGCGGGCATTGGATAAGCATATGGAGGTTATTGGGCTAGTGTAGGTTAGGTTGGCTTCGGTTGGTGCAACATCGAGTGCCGAAGGGCTTGTACTGTGCTGTATTTCTCCAAGTTCTATGTTCTATAAAGTTGAGAAAAACCTCCATTGTGTTGAGTGCTACTATCACCGTGATAAATCGGACATATGTAGGAACTCAAACTGGATCTCTCTGAGGCACTGTGGGATAACAACAACAGCAGAACTGTACTCCAGCACAATCTGTAATCTCCTGGGTTTGTACATCCTGCACTCACCCATCACAATGGACAGGAAAGGAGGGCATGCCATGAGCAGCACCAGGCATACCTAAAAATCAAGTGCCAACCTGGTGAAGTTACCAAACAGGGCTATCTGCATTTCAAACAGCATCAGCAGCAAGCAACAGAGCTAAGTGATCCTACATCCAATGGAGTGGATCAGGGCTCTGCAGTTCTGCCACACCCAGTTGTGAATGATAATGGACAATTAAACAACTAGTTGCAGGAAGCATTACAAATATCCCCACCCTTACTGATGGAGGGGTTTCACACATCCATGCAAAAGGTAATTGCTGCAAATGCTGTCATCTTTTCAGCCAGATGCAAAGTGGGATGATCCATCTCAGCATTCTCCAACGGTTCCTCACGTCACAGATTTAAGCCAGTTCTATTTAGTTTGAATAATATCAACAAAATGGTTAAGTAGTGTAAAGGCTTTGGGTCCTGCTAACATTCTGGCAATAATACTGATGGCTTGTGCTCCAGAACTTGCCACGCACCAAGCCACGCACCGCTCCAGCACTGGAATCTATCAACAATGTGGAACATTGCCCAGGGATGTTCAAATAAAAACATAGGGCAATCCGACCCAGACAATTTCCCTCCATCAGTCCAACTCGATCAGCAGTAAAGTGATGGAAGTAGTCATTAGCAGGACGACCAAGCAGCAGCTCCCAATTGTGTTACCGCCTGATTCACAACCTAACAACCAGCTGAATCCCAGAGGTGAGGTGAGGGGGACAGCCCAGTCCCACTCCAAGACCACTATTTCTAGCTGATTCCACCCTCATCTCAGCTCATATACTGAAACTCTCATCCATCGTGTGTTATCTCCAGACTTCATTATCCAAACACACTCCTTGCCAGCCTCCCAAATTCAACCTCTCTGGAATCTCAAGAAAAATTGAAAACTGTCACCCATTTGCTCACTTCTCCCAAAACATGTTGACCCATCAAAAGGTTCCAATTCATAAGCAACAACAATTTAGAAAACTCTCTCTTCATATAATTCCTGGCTGTGATCATCCCTAGCTCCCTTCACCACACATCCTTTGAGACCTCGACAAACCATTTTCTTCGAAACTCCCAATGATTTGTTAATTCATAATTTCAATTGTTTGGATTATTCTACAGTTGCTAAAGCAACATGGTCTGAAATTTGCAGACAAAACCTCACAGGTCTGCTTTCCACTTTTAAGATATCCCTCCAAACCTACATTTTACCAAAGCTTTTGGTCACCTGACCAAACATCTCCATCATATCTAAAGTTCTCAATAATATTGTTGTGAAAGCATGATAATAAAACTACAAACTGTCCTTGATTTGGACATTATCTTCAAATCATCACTGTTGCTGAAATGAATAATCTGTAATGTCTCTTACCCAGCCACATTGTGGGAGCACCTTCACCACAGTGAAAAACTCATTTACAAAGGGTCTATAAAAGTAATAATACAGTACTAAACAGACCAAAAATACACCCATGGTTCGAGACTGACGAAGCTAGACATTGACAAAGTGGTCCTGAGGGAGCCCAGAGCTGAATCAGAGCAGGATTAGCTGCTGTCATCATAATGACTCTCGACCAGAGACAGGCTGCACATGCGCCTGGCTGCACCGTGCCCCCTACAAAGATGGCGGCCGCGCACGTGTCCAGTGAACCGTTGTCCCGAATAAAGATGGCGGCGCTCACTCTGGCTTGCAGCCGCTGAGGCAATTCCCCATTTACTGCAAACATGGGGCTGGGACGTTCAAATTTGTGTTTTCCGACGTGCACAATTTGATTGGAAAAACTCTCCGGTGATAGCAACACAGTTATTCTCCCGTTTCCCTGTTTATTTATTTCCTTACCGTCTCCTTTCTCTCCATAACTTCCCGATTATTCATTACAGCGACTCTGCGTCGGGCGCGAGGGTGATCACATGGTTTACTTTAGCTCCGCCCTTCATTCACTGTGATTGGTTGGAGGACCAACCACCCGCTAGGTCCTCCAGCTCCGCCCACCGTCCTTTCATTGGTCCGGTGCTGACATCAATCACCCGGGGGTCACTTGGCTGGAGCATGCGCAGAGTGTCCTGCTTTTGCTGAGATGTTGGGTCATGTGATGGGAGAGGTACAACAATGATTGCAGATGCTGGAAACCAGATTCTGGATCAGTGGTGCTGGAACAGCACAGCAGTTCATGCAGCATCCAAAATACAGAGAAATCGACGTTTCGGGCAAAAACCCTTCATCAGGAATAAAGGCAGTGAGCCTGAAGCGTGGAGAGATAAGCGAGAGGAGGGTGGGGAGAAAGTAGCATAGAGTCCAGTGGGTGAGTGGGAGAGGGGATGAAGGTGACAGGTCAGGGAGGAGAGGGTGGAGTGGATAGGTGGAAAAAAAGACAGGCAGGTAGGGCAAGTCCGGACAACTCATGGGGACAGTGCTGAGCTGGAAGTTTGAACTAGGGTGAGGAGTGGGAAGGGGAAATGAGGAAACTGCTGAAGTCCACATTGATCCCTGGGGTTGAAGTGTTCTGAGGCGGAAGTTGAGGCGTTCTTCATCCAGGCATCTGGTGGTGAGGGAGCGTCGGTGAAGGAGGCCCAGGACCTCCATGTCCTCGGAAGAGTGGGAGGGGGAGTTGAAATGTTGGGCCACAGGGCACTGTGGTTGATTGGTGGGGGTGTCCTGGAGATGTTCCCTGAAGCGCTCTGCTAGGAGGCGCCCTCAGTCTCCCCAGTGTAGAGGAGACCACATCAGGAGCGACGGATGCAATAAATGAAATTAGTGGATGTGCAGTAAAGCTTTGATGGATGAGGAAGGCTCCTTTCGGACCTTGGATAGAGGTGAGGGAGGAGGTGTGGGCACAGGTTTCACAGTTCCTGCGGTGGCAGGGGAAAGTGCCAGGATGGGAGGGTGGATTTAGGGGGGGCGTGGACCTGACCAGGTAGTCACGGAGGGAACGGTCTTTGCAGAAGGCGGAAAGGGGTGTGGAGGGAAATATATCCCTGGGGGTGAGGTCTTTTTGGAAGTGGCGGAAATGTTGGTGGATAATTTGGCTTATGCGAAGGTTTATAGGGTGGAAGGTGAACCCCAGGGGCGTTCTGTCCTTGTTACGGTTGGAGGGGTGGGATGTGGAGGGCGGAGGTGCGGAATGTGGACGAGAAGCGTTGGAGGGCATTTTTAACCACGTGGGAAGGGAAATTGCGGTCTCTAAAGAAAGAGGCCATCTGGTGTGTTCTCTGGTGGAACTGGTCCTCCTGGGAGCAGATACGTCGGAGGTAGAGGAATTGGAAAATTGGATGGCATTTTTGCAAGAGGTAGGGTGGTTTGAGAGTTTACTGAAGGTAAGAATTCCCTTTGCGTGAGCTCTGCAGTAGATTTCCTTTATTCATGGAGGGCATTGCCTTCCTACTCATGACTGTATAGCTGTGACTGATGAATCAATGCCATCTGAACCAGTACATAAACACCCCATTTTCACAACATCTAAAATCTTTAGCACATTGTATCACACTCTTCTTTGGAGACAAAAAAAAACATGAAATGGAGCCTTGAGGAATCGGAGCAGGAGAAGGACATTCATCCCTTACAGCTTGTTCCCCCATTCTATCAGATCATGGCTAGGCCAACCCAGACCTCAACACCGCTTTTAGGCTTGATCCGCATAGCCCTCAACTGCTCAATATTTCAAAAATCCATCTATCCTTTTAAACAATAATTTGAGATAGAATAATAGATTCCCTACTGTGTGGAAACAGGCCATTCAGCCCAACAAGCCAGAACAACCCTCCGAAGAGTAACCCAACCATTCCCCTCCCATATTTAACTTCCACAAAAGTTTGGGTGAGAAAATTCGAGCCATTCACTGAGAGAAAAAAATCTTTACTTTTCCTAAAATGGATGTCCCCTGGTTTGAGACTTCACTGGTGCTGGAAGATCTAGTCAACATCCACCCTGTCAAGCTCCTCAGAATCTTGTTTCCATAAGATCACCCCTGCTTATCTATTCTTGATAGGTCAACCCTTTCATGCTCGAAGCAGCTAAGTGAATCTTTTTGAATGTTCTCCAATGTTGGTTTATCCTTTATTAAATATGGGAGCTAATATTGTATACAGCACTGCAAGTGAGGACTCAGCAACAGCCAGTGTGGTTAACCAATCCTCAATCCATGCTAATACATTACCCCGATACCATGGGCTCCTCAATTGTGCAATTACCTTTTATGTAGCACCTTATCATTTGCATTTTTAAATTCCAAATACAGAACATCATTGGATTGCCCTTTATCAGCCCTGCTAGTTATCTCCACAATGAACTGTCGCAAATTTGTCAAATATAGTTTCTCTTTCACAAAACCCAGACTACCATGTTTAATGATAAGCTTTTCTAAATGTCCTGCTGTTTCTTACTTTAATATTCAACTCTATAGATTCTTTCAGTAGATTTGCTAAGTATGATTCCCCTCTCTTAAATCCATGCGGACTCTGTCCAACCCTGTCACTGTTCAGGAAAAACTTGACTGTGCTCCAATATAGTTAGTAAATGTATCTGTAGTTATTTTAAAAAATTGATTACTTATAAATGCTGGACCCATGCAACATCAATGAATTTGTGACTCTTAATTTGAGTTATTGGGTTTTTTACTGTTAATTCAATTTCGTACTGTGTTATGCAGACAGTACCAAGTGATCACTCTTAATTGTGAGTAACTTTGATACTAATATATTTTAAAAATGACATCCCAAAATGCTGCCTCATTATTGTGCAAGGAGGATTTTATTCAATAGTTTGCAGATAAAATTGAACAGCATTTTGCTGCAAATTGGCTAGACTGCAAGTTACACCAAAGTATGAGTGCCTCACCTTCAGAGTGTTCCCAGATATCGTGCAGCTGCAGTATTTTGGTTTGCACTCAGCTATATGTTGTTCTCACTTGTTTCTTTGTGAAAGATTACAAAATTAATTTGGATGAATGAAGTTATGTTTTCTTTCACCAATGTTAGGAGAATAAAAAGTCAGTATTTCAAGTGCTGATAAAGTAAAATAAACGGATAATCAGTAGAAAGGGTTTAAGATTGATAGATTCTTGTTGCCTCGAGGAATTAAGGGCTACGGGGAGAACGCTGGTAAGTGGAGTTGAAATGTCCATCGGCCATGATTGAATGGCGGAGTGGACTCGATGGGCCGAATGGCCTTACTTCCACTCATATGTCTTATGGTCTTATGGTCTAAGATGGATATGGAACAAATGCTGGCAAATGGGACTAGATTAATTTAGGATATCTGGTCAGCATGGGCGAGTTGGACTGAAGGGTCTGATTTATGTATTGTACAACTGTGACTTCATTCTCTCAATTATTCAAGAAGTTGGATACTTCGAAGAGGAAAAGGAGAATTTATGCAGAGAATGCACTTGAAATGATGATTGAGGTATATCAAACTCACATTGTTTCATCACCTTTTCCTCTGGGTTCTTCAATGAAAAAACTTGTTTTGTTCTCTGAATAACTATGGATCATGTGATTTGTTTTGCACAAAATATTTCGTTAGGATCGAGTGAACTATTAAGAAGTGTTCATGTTTAAAATTTAAGCAGCTTGATTGTGAATCTCATCTTGGCCTGAACACCACTTTCCTGCCAGCCCTCCTTAACTCTTCAACCCATTACTGATTAAAAGTCTGTGTGTCTCTTATTTAAATTTACTTCATGTCCCAGAATCCACAGTGTTCTGAGATAGGGAATTCCCCAGGTTCCCCATCCTCTGAGAGAAGTAATTCCTCCAACTTTCCCTTCATTGTAAACTTAGGACGACTCATTGTAGATTGAATCATCTTCTCTGCCTCTACTTGGTCAATCCCTTGACCATTTTATAGACCCTCAAGGATACCACCTCTCATTCTTAGACTGCCATGAATATGAATGTAAATAGTGGTTGTCGTTTAGCTTGTGGAATTTTGATAAATGTGGCAGAGGATGTTTGTTCAAAACTGAGCTCGACAGTTAGTGTTTTTCAAATAAGAAATAGTTGACGACATTAAGTACATTAATATGTTGGCTTTTTGTTTTTAGGAAGACTTACTGTTGGGAAGATTTGGTTAAGGGAATATTGCAGTCAAAGCTGTGGGAGATTAACCTCCACCCATGTGTGAGGTAGTACACTGTGGTCAAAAGAATAAAGAGACCACTTCCTCTTTGGAAATATGTCCTTAAATAGGGCAGAGGGATCTGGAGATAGCAATGAGTCACTGTCAGCAAATGGCACCAGTTTGTGAGGTTAGATAGAAAAGTCGATCATGGGTTTATTTCTGGGACAACAGAATGGAAATGTGTTCGATATGTGTAGAACCATGGACAGAGCACCCTTGGAGCACTGCAAACAGTTCCGATCTTCATATTGTAATATAGACCTAGAGGCAGTAGGGAAGATAAAGAATAGCTACTGGAATTATATTCAAACTGAATTTGAATTCATCAAGTAAGATTGGACAGTCTTGTCTCATTGAAAAAGAGTGACATGGTCCAGTTACGTTTGATCGGGTAGACATGGGAAACACGTTTCTGCTTGTGAATGACAGAACCCACTGGATCTGTGGATATAATTGTAATCATTATTAAATCTAACGGGGAATTTGCAGAGGCCAACAAAGTCTTTACCAAAAAGGGGTTTGAATGTAGAACTTACTTCATCAGGAATAATTGAAGCAAATAACAGACGAATTCAAGGAGGAGCTTGGAATACAAGAAATCAAGGAAAACTATGTTGATGGGTTCAGGTTGAGATGGAAGCCTGTGTAAATCACAGATACAGAGAACCTGTTTTTGTGTCCTGACACGATGCATCTGTGTTGTTCTGTGACATTTCTATAGGAGCAGCAGCGGCAGCAGTAAACAAGACAGCTCACCCTTACCATTCTTGGAGAAAAGCAGAACCTCTGGCCTCACAAAAGGGAAATAGCTCTATTGAGG
Organism: Hemiscyllium ocellatum; assembly: GCF_020745735.1. Taxonomy (NCBI): domain Eukaryota; kingdom Metazoa; phylum Chordata; class Chondrichthyes; order Orectolobiformes; family Hemiscylliidae; genus Hemiscyllium; species Hemiscyllium ocellatum. Next base: position 19,026 of record NW_026867615.1, read on the forward strand.
AGGTGGTTCAAACAGTGGCCAAGGACTCCTTCCGCAGAGACAGTGTGCCTTCATTACCTGGTGAGAAAGGTGAATTCTTTAACCAGAAATGATGTTTTGTCCTTCCAATGATCACATGACTTAAGCAGGAAAATGTGTCACTTCAGTTAGATGATTTAAATCAATCAAATCTTTTGCGACGTTAGCACTCCTTCCCTACCCAAACGGTATGTGGGTCAAATAGGCACATGTCTTGCACTGCTTTAATTCAAGATTCCTTTGTTCATTCATGTGCTTAACCTATTCAATCCAAGTTCCTTGCGTTTCCCTTGGATCTGTGATTGTGCACAAGGAAACTTAAACAATGTATGATTCAATATCAAAGTTGTGTTGAATCAATAATTGTAACCCACCCTGCTCCTTGAGCAGATAATTAATCCAAGAATTCTAGCTCAGCCCTTAACTTCAAGTTCAAGTTCTAAACCTTTCAGTGAGCAATGGAAAATAACAAAGAACAATGTCAATCATTTATTGTCTCTACAGCCTCTGCTTCTGTTGCCACTGAATACTCACATAACGTTGGCGAGCCAATGACTAAAGATGAGATTGAAGAGAAATCCTTCCATTCCCTTCTGCCATCAGAGAGCCAACATCACTTTCATATGGGGAAGAAACGCAGCCAGCAGGATGATTCAGATGTGGACATAGTGCGGGACCAGTTGGCTTCTCTTATGGATTAGGGTGAGTGGTGTTACCAAATAGTGGGATCCCAGTGCTTGGAATAGTTGCTCCTCTCCATGTTCGAGGTGTTTTGCCATGAGATTCAGATGGAGAGGACGAGGACCATATGGTGTAACAAGTGTGAGCCAACAATTGGGCAAGGCCTGTGTTTCTGAAAAAAAAAGCGAGTACCACTCGGTCACAATGTGCCCAGAGTTTATAAATCATGAAGGAGAATAAATACTTGACATTGTTAATGTTTGTGTTCGAGTTCCCATGTCGTGAAGACAATGATTAATATTTATTGGGATTCCTTGCTCCCCCAATCAGATAAACACAAGGCAAATTTGTCTGCGAAGGATGTCCCTGAATTTACACCTTTCTACTGTTCGTTGAAGGTAATAAGATGCAAAATATATATTTTGCAGAGGAATTTGATTTGAACAAGAGACATTTGTGCAGATATTAAGAGGTATTCTAATTGGGAGGATATGTTTCGTGATATCCTGCACGGATCCATGTTGGAGATATTATTATTCACTATTCATAATGAAAGGAAAGACACATTCAACATTTGGAGCCACTCTGCAGGTGACAGCGATTCCACGTGTCGGTAGATGGAAGCACAGCATTAGCAAGCAATGTTGGTAGATTCAGTAAATGAAACAAAACAACGACAGATGAGTTTATGTCGACAAGTGAGAGGTTGGATCAAAATAGGATATTTTGTGATTGTGAAAATAGAGAGAGAGTGGACTCCAAAGAAACTTGGTAGGATTGATCCAGCTGTATAGTTCACGAAAATGTCTCAAACAGGTTCAGGAAAGTGACCAAGGGGCCAGTGGAATGTTGACATTGATCTCGACAGAAGACGAGATACCAAAGGATTAGAAGTCATGCTTCAGCAAATCCGAACGTAGTTAGACCAAGCTGTCAGGGCTGGGCACCATGGCTTAAGGAGAGTATCTCTCTGAGGGGAAGTGCAGTGCAGATTTACTGAAGTGATATCTGGATTCCAAGGCTTAACGTAAGAAGAAAGATTAAACAGATAAAATGTAAGAGTCAGAAGATTGAGGTATAATAACGGGGAACACATTTATATACAAAAATGGATAAAGTTTGATAAAGTTCCACAAACAGCGATTGATTGGAAATCATTTGCAAATTTCAAATCCGAGATTGGTAGATTTGGAATGAAAATGCTGAAAGATTATGGGACAAAGATTGGGATTTGTCTTGATGATGAAGATGACCATGATTTGAGTGAATGGTGGAGTAGGCTCACAAAGCTAAATAGCCTCCTCGTGTTCTGATGTTGATGTAACCGTGGCTCCCTTATTCTCTGCAAGTGCAACTCCTGTTGTGTTTTTGGTTATTTATCAGAAACTGGAAGCAAATTAGTGACTGGAGTCCTGAGCAGAAAATTCTCAGGATGAGGACTTCGCCGGTATTAATGTGTTTCACAGATGATGAAATGACATAGCCAGCACTCTCCTTCTGTCTCTCCCCGACTCTCCCCACCCTCTTTCCTCCCTTCCCAACCTCCACCCACTCCCTCTCGCGCCCCCTGGCACACCCCTCTTAATCCCCCACCCCTCTCCGCCCCCCTTTCCCACCCCTCTTCGCTCCTCCTTCGCCCCCCACTCGCGCCCCCTCTGCACACCTCTCGCCCCCTCTCTTGACCCCTTTCGCTCCCTTCTCACCTCCCTCCTGACCCCCTTGCCCCTCGCCACTCACCCCCCGCCACTCGCCCCCGCCACTCGGCCCCCCCGCCACTCGGCCCCCCGCCAATCGCCCCTCTCGCCCACCTCTCGCTCCACCCTCCCGACACCCAAAACCCGCGCCACCCTCTCGCCCCTCTCACTACCTCTCTCGCCCCCTCTCTTCCCCACCCTCGAGCCCCTCTCGCCGCAACCTCCTCGCACCCCATCGCCTCCAACCTCTCTCACACACACCCGGCCCCAGCGGGCCATTCTTTCGCCCCCCCATTCGCCCTCCCTCACCGCCTTTCTGTCCCCTCCCCCTCACACCGCCCCCGCTCAACGCCCTCCCTCTCACGGGCCCCCTCTCACCACCCCACCCCCCACTCCCACCCATTTCCCTCTCCCTCTATCCAGTCTACCCCTCTCCCTCTACCCCCGTCGCACTATCCCTCGACACCCCTCCCTCTAGCCCCCTCCCTCTATCCCCTTCCTTCTAACCACCCTCCCCGCCCTCCCTCTACCTCCCTCCTCACCGTCTACTGCCCTCCCCCTCCATCTCCCCCTCCCTTACCGCCCTCTGACCCCACCCCCCTGCCTCCTCCCCGTCTGCCACCCTCTCCCTCTGCCCCCTCCCTCTACCCCCCTCTATCCCCCTCCCCATTTCTCTCTCTTTCTTTCTTGCCGCTCCCTCACTGCCACTCTCCCTCTTTCTCGCTCCCTCACTCCCTCATTCCCACGTTTCCATGCTCCCACTCTGCCACTCTCGATCTTTCCTTTCTCTCTTCGCTCTCTCTAGTATCTGCCCTCTCTCTCTCTCTCTCTTGCTCTTTCTTGCTGCTCTCTCTCGCGCTCTCTCTCTTGCTCCTGCTCTCTCTCTCTCTCAGCCCTCCCTCACTCTCTCACACCACTCTGTCTCTCATGCCTCTGTCTCTCACTCGCCCCCTCTTTCTCTCGCCCACTTGCTCTCCCCATCTCTCTCTCTCGCTCCTTCTCTCTCTCACTCTCCTTTCCCCCCTCTCTCTCACTCCCCCTTTCTCTCCTCTCTCTCACCCATCACTGTTGCCCTCTCTTGCCTCTCTCTCTCTCTTGTGTGCGGCCCACACTCTCTTACACCCAGTTTCGCACCTCTCTCTCTATATCTCTCTCTTTGTTCCCCCTGTCACCATCGCTCACCTCTCTCACTCTCTCTCTATCCTTCTCTCTATCACCTCTCCCTCTCACTCTCTTTCACTCTCTCTGTTGCCTCTCTCTGCCCCCTCCCATGCTGCTTCTCGATCACTCTCTCCTTCACCCTCTCTCCCACACCCTCTCTCCCTCTCTCTTTCCCTCACTCTCTCCTATTTGCCCCATCTTTCCCTCTTTCTTGCAACTCTCTCTCTCTCTCTTTCTCTCTCTCTCTCTCACTCTTGGTCACTCTCCCTCTCTCTATCACACCTCTCTCTCTCTCTCATTCTTTCTCCGTCACGCTCCTCTCTCTCCCCACTCTATCCCTCTCTCTCCCGCCCCTCTCTCTCTTGCCCCTGTCTTTCTTTGGCACCTCTCTCTCTCACACACACCACCTCTCTCCCTCATTCGCTTTTGCCTCATCGCTCTCGCACCTTGTCTTCCTCTCTCACCCCTCTGCCTTCCCTCTGTCTCTCGCCTCCTCTCTCTCTCTTTTGCCCGCCTCTCATGGCTCTCCCTTTCGCTCATCCCGTCTCTCCATCTTGCTATCGCTTCTCTCTCGCACCCTCTCTCTCTCTCTCTCTCTATCTCTCTCTCTCTCTCTCTCATGGCCTCTCTCTCTCACTCTCACTCTACCCACTCTTTCTCTGTACCCACCTCTCTCTCTGTATCCTGCCCCCTTCTCTCGCTCTCTCTCTCTACCAATTCTCTCTCTCTCGACCATCTCTTTCTCTTGCGCTCACTCTCTCGCTGTCTCTCACTCTCTCTCTCTTGCCCCGTCTCTCTGACACCTCTCTCTCTCTCGCCGCCTCGTTCTCTCACTGTCTCTCTCACACGCTCACACTCTGTCTTACTCGCTGCCTTTGTTCATCTCTATGTGTCTCTTGCTCTCGTTCTTCTATCTCTCACAGTCACCCTCACTCGCCCTCCTCTCATTCGCCCTCCTTTCTCTCACACCCCATCCCTCTCTATCTCTCCCCCCTCCCACTGTCTGTCTCTCGCCCCCTCCCTCTCTCTCGCTCTCGCCCCCTCCTTTTCTCTCTCTCACACTCTCTCTCTCGCCACCCTCCTTTTCTCTCTCTCTGCCTCCCTCTCTCTCTCTCTCGCCAACCTCCCTCTCTCGCTCATGCCTTCCCACTCTTTCTTGCCACTTCCTCTCTCGCTCACGGCTTCCCTCTCTCTCTGTCCCCACTCTCTCGCCCACTCCCGCTCTCTCTTGTCCACTTCCCTCCCTCTCACTCTCACGCCACTCCATCTCTCACTCGCTCCCTCCCTCTCTCTCAACCCCCGTCCCCCTCTCTCTCACCCCTCTCGCTCTCGCCACCGTCCCTCTCGCTCTCGCACCTGTCCCTCTCTCGCTCTCGCCCCCGTCCCTCTCTCTCTCGCCCCCGTCACTCTCTCTCTCTCACCCCCGTCTCTCTCTCTCTCTCGCCCCCGTCCCTCTCTCTCTCTCGCCCCCGTCTCTCGCGCTCTCGCCCTCGCCCCCGTCCCTCTCGCTTTCTCTTGCCTCTCCCTCTCTCTTTCTCGTCCTCTCTCTCTCACCCCATCTCTCTATTTCTCGCCCCTCTCTCTTTCTCGCCCCTCTTCCTCGCTCTCTCACCCCATCTACCTCTCTTTCGTCCCCATCAATCTCTCTCTCGCTCGCGTCCCTCTCTCTCGCTTGTGTCCCACTTTTTCTCATCCCCTCCCCACTCTCTTTCGCACCGACCCCCACTTTCGCCGCCTTCCCCTCACTCTGTCTCTCGCCCCCCTCCTTTTCTCTCTCTCCGCCTCCCTCTCTCTCTCTCTCGCCAACCTCCCTCTCTCTCTCATGCCTTCCCACTCTTTCTTGCCACTTCCTCTCTCTCTCACGGCTTCCCTCTCTCTCTGTCCCCACTCTCTCGCCCACTCCCCACTCTCTTTCGCACCGCCCCCCCACTTTCACCGCCTTCCCCTCACTCTGTCTCTCGCCCCCTTCTCTTTCTCGCTGCCTCCCTTGCTCTCTATCGCCCCCATTCCTCTCTCTCACTCCCTTCCTTCACTCTCTCTCTCGCCCCCCCTGCCCCCTCTCTCACCCCCCTCTCTCTCGCGCTCCCCACTCTCTCTCGCCCCCTCTCTCTCGCGCCCCCCCACTCTCTCTCGCCCCCCTCTCTCTCGCGCCCCCCTCTCTCGCCCCTCCCTCTCTCTCTCGCCCCCCTCTCTCTCTTGCACCCCTCTCTCTCGCGCCCACTGTCTCGCGCCCCTCCCACACTCTCCAGCCCCTCCTTAATCTTTCTCTCTCGCCCCACTCCCTCCCTCTCTCTGATGCCCTTCCCTCTCTCTCTCGCCTCCCTCTTTCTCTCTCGCCCCCTCCCTCCCTCGCTCGACCACCTTCCTTTCTCTGGCCCCGACCCTCTTTCTCTCGCCCCGACACCCTTTCTCTCGCCCCCATCCCTCTCTCTCTAGCCTCCTCCATCTCTCTCTCTAGCCCCCTCCCTCCCTCTCTCTCGCCCCACTTCCTGTCTCTCTCGCCCCACTCCCTCTCTCTCTCGTCCCCGGCCCTCTCACTCTCTCGCCCCTTCCCACTCTCTCTCGCCCTCTCCCACTCTCTCTCGCCCCTTCCCACTCTCTCTTGCCCCTTCCCACTCTCTCTCGCCCACTCCCACTCTCTCTCGCCCACTCCAACTCTCTCTCGCCACCTCACTCTCTCTCTCGGCCAACTCCCTCTCTCTCTCTCGCCCCACTTCATCTCTATCTCAACCCCTCCGTCAATCCCTCGCCCATCTCCCACTCTCTCTCGCCTCGTCCCGCTCCCTCTCTTCCCCCTCCTTCTCTCTCACTCTCGCCCCCTCCCACTCTCGCCTCCTCCCTCTCACTCTTGCCCCACTCCCTCTCTCTCTCGCCACGCTCCCTCTCTCTTGCACCCATCCACATCTCTCTCTCACCCCACCTCCCTCTCTCCATCTCATCCCTTCCGTCTCCCTCTCCCCATCTCTCTGCCTCGTCCCCTTGTTCTCTCTCTCTCAACACTCCAATCACTCTCTCACCTCACCTCCCTCCCTCTCTCTCGCCCCCTCTCTCTCACCCCACTCCCTCTCTCTCTCACCCCACCTCCCTCTCTCTCTCTCGCCCCCTCCCTCTCTCTCTCGCCCCCTCCCTCTCACTCTAGCCCCCCTCTCTCTCTCGCCCCCTCTAACTCTCTCTCACCCCCTCCCACACACTCCCGCCCCATCCCACTCTCTCTTGTCCCCTCGCACTCTCTCGCCCCACTCCCTCTCTCTCTCGCCCCACTTTGTCTCTATCTCAACCACTCCCTCAATCCCACGCCCATCTTCCACTCTCTCTCGCCCCCTCCCGCTCTCTCTCTCGCCCCCCTCTCTCTCACCCCACCTCCCTCTCTCTCTCGCTCGCCCACCTCTCTCTCTCACCGCACCTCCCACTCTCTCTCGCCCCCTCCCACTCTCTCGCTCCCTCCCACTCTCGCTCGCCCCCTCCCACTCTCTCTAGCCCCCTCCCACTCTCTCTCGCCCCCTCCCACTCTCTCGCCCCCTCCCACTCTCTCTCGCCCCCCTTCCTCTCTTTCGTCCCCATCTCTCTCTCTCTCACTCACGTCCCTCTCTCTCGCTCATGTCCCACTCATTCTCGGCCCCTCCCCCACTCTCTTTCGCACCGACCCCCGCTCTCGCCGCCTTCCCCTCTCTCTGTCTCCCGCCCCCTCCCTCTCTTTCTCGCTGCCTCCCTTGCTCTCGCTTGCCCACACTTCCTCTCTCTCTCACCTCCTTCCTTCTCTCGCTCTCGCTCCCCTCCCTCTCTCTCTCGCCCCCTCTCTCTCGCCCCCACTCTCTCGCGCCCCTCCCACACTCTTCAGCCCCCTTTACCTTACTTTCTCGCCCTCTCCCTCTCTGTCTGACGCCCTTCCCTCTCTCTTTCGCCTCTCTCTTTCTCTCTCGCTCCCTCCCCCCTCTCTCGCCCCCTTCTCACGCGCCCCTCCCACTCTCTCCAGCTCCCCTTTATCTTTATCTCTCGGCCCCTCCCTTTCTCTCTCTCGTCCCCTCCCTCCCTCTCTCGCCCTCACCCTCCCTCGCTCGACCACCTCCCTTTCTCTCGCCTCGTCTCTCTTTCTCTCGCCCCATCCCTCTCTCTCTCGCCCCCACCCTCTCTCTCTAACCCCCCCTATCTAGCCCCCTCCCGCGCTCTCTAGCCCCCTCCCTCCCTCTCTCTAGCCCCCTCCCTCTCTCTCTCTTGCCTCCTCCCTCTCTCTCTCACCCCACTTTCTCTCTCTCGTCCCCGGCCCTCTCTCTCTCTCGCCACCTCCCACTCTCTCTCGCCCCCTGACTCTCTCTCTGTCTCGCCCCACTCCCTCTCTCTCTCGCCATATTTCGTCTCTATCTCAACCCCTTCCTCAAACCCTCGCCCATCTCCCAGTCTCCCTCGCCTCCTCCCTCTCTCGCCCCCTCCCTCTCACTCTCGCCCTACTCCCTCTGTCTCTCGACCCCTCACTCTCTCTCTCGCCACGCTCCCTCTCTCTTGCACCCCTCCACACTCTCTCTCTCACCCCACCGCCCTCTCTCCATCTCATCCCTTCCCTCTCCCTCTCCCCACCCTCCCTCTCTGTCTCGTCCCGTTCTTCTCTCTCTCTCAACACTCCACACACTCTCTCACCCCACCTCCCTCTCACTCTCTCACCCCACCTCCCCCTCTCTCTCTCACCCTCTCTCTCCCTCTCTCTCTCGCACCCTCCCTCTCTCTCTCGCCCCTCCCACTCTCTCTAGCCCCCTTCCATTCTCTCTCGCCCCCCGCTCTCTCTCGCCCCCTCCCACTCTTTCTTGCCCCTTCCACCACTCTTTCTCGCACCTCCCCCGCTCTCGCCGCCTTCACCCCTCTCTCTCTAGCCCCTTCCTCTCTCTCTCTAGTCCCCTCCCACTCTTTCTCGCTGCCTCCCTTGATCTCACTCGCCCCCTTCCTACTCTCTCTCTCTCTCTCCGCCCCCCTCTCTCTCGGCCCCCCTCTCTCTCGCCCCTCCCACTCTCTACAGCCCCCCTTTATATTTATCTCTTGCCCCTCCCTCCCTCTCGCCCCATCCCTCATTCTCTTGACCCATCCCTCTCTCTCTCTCGCCCCCGCACACTCTCTCTCGCCCCCTCCCTCTCTCTCTCAAACACTCACTCTCTCTCTCTCGCCCCGTCCCTCTCTCTTTCGTTCCCTCCCTCTCTCTCTCTCCCCCCCTCCCTCTCTCTCTCGTCCCTGGCTCCCTCACTCTCTCACCCCTCCCTCTCTCTCTATCGCCCCCTCAAACTCTCTCTCGCCTCCTTACTCTCTCTCTCATCCCCCTCTCCCTCTCTCTCTCACACCCTCCCTCCCTCACTCGACCCCCTCCCTCTCTCTCGCCCCCTCACATTCTCTCTCGCCCCCTCCCTCTGTCTCTCTCGCCCCCTCCCTTGCTCGACCCTCTCACATTCTCTCTCGCCCCCTCACATTCTCTCTCGCCCCCTCCCTCTCTCTCTCGCCCCCTTCCTCTCTCTTGCCCCCAACCCTATCTCGCTCTCCCCCATCCCTCTATCGCTCGCCCCCTCTGTCTCTGTATCACCCCTCCCTCTCTCTCGTCCCCCGCCCTATCTCTCTCTCACCCTCTCCCTCCCTCTCTTTCTCGCTCCCTCCCTCCCTTTCTCGCCCCCTCCCTCTCTTTCACTCCCCCTCCCTCTCTCGCTCGCCCCCTCCGTCTCTATCTCACCCGCTCCCTCTCTCTTCTTGCCCCATTCCTCTCTCACTCTCGCCACACTCACTCTCTCTCTCGTCCTCCTCCCTCCCTCTCTCGTCCCCCTCCCTCCATCTCTCATCCCCCTCCTCCCTCTCTCTCTCTCATCCCTCCTCACTCTCTCGCTCACCCATCCTCCCCCTCTCTCGCTCACGCCTTCTCCCTCTCTCTCACTCTTGGCCCCTCTCTCTCACTCTCGCCCCCTCTCTCTCACTCTCGCCCTCACCCTCTCCCTCTCTCGCCCCTCCCTCTCGCTCGCCCCTCCCTCTCTCTCGCCCCTCCCTCTCTCTCGCCCAATCTCTCTCGCTCACCCCTCCTCCCTCTCTCTCACCCCACCTCCCTCTCGCTCACCACACCTCCCTCCTTCTCTCTCTCGCCCAGTCCCTCTCTCTCTCTGGCCCCCTCCCTTCCTCTCTCTCGCCCCTCCCTCTCTCTCTCACCCCATCTCTCTCTCTCTGTCTCCCACTCCCTCTCTTTCTTGCCACCTCCCACTACTCTTTCACGCACCCTCCATCACTCTCTCGACCCCTCCCTCTCTCTCTCAACCCCTCCCTCTCTCTCCCTCCTCCGTCCCTCTCTCTCTCTCACCCCCTCCATCTCGCTACCACCACCTCCCTCACTCTGTCGCCCACCTTTCTCTCTTTCTCTCTCCTCCCTACCTCTCTCTCTCGTCCCTCTCCCTCTCTCTCTCGCTCACGTCCCTCTCTCTAGCCCCGTCCCACTCTTTCTCGCCCCTTCCCCACTCTGTCTCGTCCCCCTCTCTCTCGCCCCCTTCCCCTCTCTCTCTCTCTCGCCCCCTCCCTCCCTTTCTCAGCGCCTCCCACTCTCTCACTCGCCACCACTTCCTCTCTGTCTCACCGCCTTTTTTCTATCTCTCTCTTTCGCCCTCCCTCCCTCCCTTTGTCTTGCGCCCCTCCCACACTCTTTCGCCCCTTTTTCTTTCTCTCTCGCCCCTCACTCTCTCTCTCGCCCCCTCCCTCTTTCTCTCGTCCCCTCCTCCGTCGCTCACCCCCGTCCCTCTCTCTCTCGACCCCTCCCTCTCTCGCTCTCTCGCCCCTTCCTCTCTCTCTATCTTGACCCCATCCCTCTCTCTCTCGTCCCCTGCCCTATTGCTCACTCGCGCCCCTCCCTCCCTCTCTCTTCCCCCACCCCCTCTCTCTCGCCGCACTCCCTCTCTCTCTCGCCCCCTCCCTATCTCGCACCCCTCCCTCTCTCTCACTCGCCACACTCCCTCCCTCTCTGCCTCTCTCTCGCCCCCTCCCTCTCTCTCTCGTCCCCTCCCTCGCTCTCTCACACCGCTCCACCTTCTCTCTCTCCTCCCATCTCTGTCTCTCTCTCTCTCTCGCCCCCTCCCACTCTCTCTCACCCCTCCCTCTCTCTCTGACGACCCCCTCTCTCTCTTGTCCCCGTCTCTCTCTCACCCCCACCTCCTCTCTCTCGCCCGACCCCTCTCTCTCTCGCCCCCCTATCTTTTGCGCCCCCTCCGTCTCTCTCGAGCCCCCTTCCCTCTCTCTCTCTGCCCCTCATTCTCTCTCTCTCTCTCCGCGCCCCCTCCTTCTCTCTCTCGCCCCCTATCTGGACACCTCCCTCTCTCTGGGCCCCTCCCACTATCTCTCACCCCCCTCCCTCTCTCTCTCTTGCCCCCTCACTCTCTCTCGCCCCCCTCCCTCCCTCCGTCTCTCTCTCGCCCCCTCCCTGTCCCTCTCTCGCCCCCTCTCTCTCTCGCCCCCCTCCCTCCCTCCGTCTCTCTCTATCTCACCCCATCCCTTACTCTCTCTCGCCCTCTCCCTGTCTCTCTCTCCCCTCCCTCTCTCTCTCCCCTCCCTCTCTCTCTCCCCTCCCTCGCTCTCTCTCCCCTCCCTCTCTCTCTCCCCCCCTCTCTCTCTCCCCTCCCTCTCTCTCTCCCCTCCCTCTCTCTCTCCCCTCCCTCTCTCTCTCCCCTCCCTCTCTCTCTCTCCCCTCCCTCGCTCTCTCTCCCCTCCCTCTCTCTCTCTCCCCTCCCTCTCTCTCTCCCCTCTCTCTCTCTCACCCCTCCCTCGCTCTCTCTCCCCTCCCTCGCTCTCTCTCCCCTCCCTCTCTCTCTCCCCTCCCTCGCTCTCTCTCCCCTCCCTCTCTCTCTCCCCCCTCTCTCTCCCCTCCCTCTCTCTCTCCCCTCCCTCTCTCTCTCCCCTCCCTCTCTCTCTCTCCCCTCCCTCTCTCTCTCTCCCCTCCCTCTCTCTCTCCCCTCCCTCTCTCTCTCTCCCCTCCCTCGCTCTCTCTCCCCTCCCTCTCTCTCTCTCCCCTCCCTCTCTCTCTCCCCTCCCTCTCTCTCTCCCCTCCCTCGCTCTCCCTCTTTCTCTCTCCCTCTCTCCTTTATGCCCTTCTTCAGTGCCAGCACCATTTCTCTCTCTCTCTCTATGCCTCTCTCTCACCTCCTTCTCTCGACACTCTCTCTCTTCCCACCTCTATCTCTCTCTCTTCCCACCTCTATCTCTCTCTCTTCCCTCCTCTATCTCTCTCGAGCCATCCCTCTTTCTCTTGCCCTCATCTCTTTCTCTCTCTTGCCCCCTCCCTCGCCCGTTTCTCATTCTCACTCTCTCTCTCGCCCCCTCTCTCATTATCTCGTCCTGTCTCTCTCTCTCTCCCTTCTCCATCTCCCTCCCTCTGTGTCTCTCTCTCTTCCCACCTCCCTCTCTTACCCTCTGACTGAATCTCTCTCACTCCTGTCCTTCCCTCCCTCTCTCTCTGACATACTCTGACTCCCTGGTCCTTCAATCTCCCTCTGACCCAGAGACTGGGGCTATTTGGGGGTGAGGCTGCGTGTGGGTCCCTGGGGGTGAGATGTTGGAGGTTGGGAAAATGGGGTAGAAATGGAATTGTTGAAGGGAAAGGGAAGAGTGGAGGCAGTTGGAGAAACCGGGGATGGTGGTGGGGGTGTGTGTGTGAGAGAGGGGGATGAGGGAGAGGGTTGAGAAAGAGAGGGTTGAGAAAGAGAGGGTTGAGAGAGAGAGAGAGTTGAGGAGAAAGACACACAACAACATCGGTCACTCTGCTGCTCGGCCCGCTTTAATCAACAGTTTTATTGGTTACAAAAGGAAGTGATGGATACAGTCAGTGGGATGGTGCCTTTTCTCACTGGCCCCTGAGTTGTGAGAAACATTGAAATGTTTCCCTGTAACCCCCCTGTGGGATAAGGAGGGACAAACCAGCGCTACCCTCAGTCTGTTACCATAGCGACAGGCTGCTCCATCGCTGAAACACTGAACTGAAATGAGAAAATCCCAGATGGTGTGATTACTGAGGGAATTTGATGGATGGATGGATTTGGGTGAAGGGATATTTCAGCACATTCTTCAGCTGCTGCCTGAACTTAGTCTGGGTCACGGCATAAATTGCGGTGTTTGTGCAGCAACTGAGGAGCTGCAGCATGAAGCCCAATTCCCGCACAAAGTCATCGATATACCCAGACTTATACCCAAAATCATGCATCCGTCTCCATATAGAATACAGCATGAACGTTGACCATAACAGGATGAAATTGGCTGAGATCACAAACAGTAAAATGATGGATTTTTTTCGGTTTCGCATTTCAGTGTCAGACTGAGCGTCCCCATTGGTGTGAGCGCGGAGTCTCCTGCGGGCTCTGCTGGTCACTAAAATGTGTCTGACGGTGAGAACATTGAGCAGCAGAATCAGGAGAAATGGGACACATGGGGTTAGAATGTGGTGGAGGAACTCGATTGTGACCCAGACACTGGACAATAGAACAGCAATTGTTACAGCACAAAACCAGGGATTGTTCCCCAGCCGATACCAAGCCGTCTGCATAAAATACCAGAAAATGTTCTTTAAACAGCTCAGCACAGTCACTGCTCCCAGAACCACAGCCGCCGTTTTCTCACTGCAATATTTACTTTTCAGCTTCTGGCAACAAATGGCCACAAACCGATCAAAGGTGAAAGTGACGGTGAACCAGACAGAGCAGTCAGTGGCTGCATAAAGCAGGACGGCGTGGATATTACACACGGGGACGGAGTCCATCAGGAAATAAAACTGTTCCCGATAAACAATGGGAATTTGTCTCAGGATCAGGTCGAGGATAATGACCAGTAGATCCGCCGCTGCCATGGCCCCCAGGTAACGTCTGACGCATGGAGACAATCCACAATCTTTATAAAGCAGGACGGAGATGGTCACTACGTTAACTGTGAGGAAGGAAAACAAACCCATTATCCATCAGCCTGGAGGCAAAGGGACCCGTTTGATCTGGGACCCAGTGAGATTTTCAAATGTGTCCCTGTATTCAGGGATTTCTTAAAATAATTGGAGCTGGAATAACAAATGGGAAGGTCAGAATTACTGACAAAAATGTGACATAAACCACAAACCCTCCCTCCCCAAACACACAGAGACACACCCATAAGGACAGATGGTTTCTAGAACATTCCCACACACTCGATCACTCTAGAGCAGACCCAGGTCACTCCTTCCCAGTTCCTAATGCGGAGGGTGGAAACGATGCTGTCCTGAAGGATTCTCTCCCAGTTTCCTGAAGACAAACTGAGTTTGGGAATTTCTGTATTTTGGTCTAAATTGTGGTCGATCCTGTGTCGTGAAGAAATGTAAACGCAGGGAAAACGTATTCACTCCTTTATCTGGCTGAGGGGCCTTCGGAATAGTGTCCCCTTCTGCCTTATCGTTTGTTCAATTCACTGACATCCGGCCGTTCACAAACAATGTCAGGGACAGAACGTTCCGGGGAGTGTACGTTATAGAATGTCAGGGACAGAACGTTCCGGGGAATGGCAGTTATAGAATGTCAGGGACAGAACGTTCCGGGGAATGTCAGTTATAGAATGACAGGGACAGAACGTTCCGGGGAATGTCAGTTATAGAATGTCGGCGACAGAACGTTCTGGAGAACGTCAGTTATAGAATGTCAGGGACAGAATGTTCCGGGGAATGGCGGTTATAGAATGTCAGAGACAGAACGTTCCGGGGAATGTCAGTTACAGAATGTCGGGGACAGATATCAGGTGTAGAATGATATAGACAAATATAGAATATCAGGTAACCCCTTGACCTGTCCATCAACTTTCTCCCCGACCCAATCCACCAATATGATGTACTGTGCACAGGCTACATATCCATCCAGCGTGGGGAGCTGCATTAACCACATCATTGTATTATCTATAAATCTCAACCAGACAGTCTGACCAGCACAGTGACCTGTGCAGTGATAACCCGTGAATTAATCTGTAACCCAGGAGCAGTTACACCCCCAGCATGTAGGACTGTGTACTCCACCCCAGTGCATTGATCTGTAACCCAGGAGCAGTTACCCTCCCAGCATGTAGGACTGTGTACACCACCCCAGTCCATTGATCTGTAACCCAGGAGCAGTTACCCTCCCAGCATGTAGAGCTTTGTACACTGCTCCAGTGCATTGCTCAGTAACACTGTGTTAGATCCTGCCCAGTGTGGGGAAACTTGCAGCCCATGCTGGAAATGACACGATGTTCAGCTCCCATCCATTTGCAGTTCCATATCTCCATTGTGCCATGATAAGGGAGTGCTGTGGGTGTGAACATCACTGTCAGAGAGAGATGGCGGGGGAATCAGTTTAAATATCACCACATGGGAGGGGGTTTGGAGTATAGACATTTTATAGGTGAACCCCTCTTTTCTTATAGGCGTGATCTCTTATTTGGACCCAGTCAGTTTGTATGCCGTCCGGCCGAGCAACTGACCCAATCCCAGGGCCCTGGGAGACACTCCTGATATCAGCCCTTATACCCTAACCCCTGACTGCACTATACTATAGGTGCGATCCCATCAAGGGCCAGTCAGTCTCTCCTCCGTGAGAGCCGATAAAGAGAACAGAACGTCTTTCAAAACTTGACCTTCGCGTGGCAGATTCCTGCTCTTAACAACCGGTCTAAGGTAGACGTCTGAACAGAGACTCTCTCAGGAGGACAGCACCGACTGGCCTAGGGGCCGACCCTTCTCCCCTTCGTCTAAATCTTACCCGTGGCAGATCGAAACAGTCGAAACACATAGATGAGGTTCTCAGCGAACTTTATTCAATCTTTAACGATTGGGTGTGCGGACCTGCTGGCACACAAACAAGTTGTTTACAGCCAAAATATTTATACATTATTTTCTTCGCTTATCAGTCAAACCACGCGCCCTCCACTTGTGTAGCGTCCTTATTGGTCCAAACACCCTTCGCCTATGAGTCATACACGCTTTTTGTGATCACCATATCTTGTAAGCTTTTGCTAATTGGTCTAAACACCCTTCGCCTATGAGTCATACACGCTTTTCGTGTAAACTTTTGCTACTTAGTTTCAGCCTTTCTCAGTTACTGTGGTTTTTTGTCTTGATTTTAAAAAAATGCTGACTTCGCAAATGCCTGACCCTGACAGTTGACCCTGAACAGTTAACTCTTAATTGCAGAAATTTCATAAAAAAACATCAGACAGAGAGGGGGGGACTGAGAGACAGTGACATGGAAGGATGTGTTCCCAGGTTTCGGAATGCTGAAATGTCGACACTTCGAAAGCATCCGTTAACATGAGCCAGTCTTCCCAGGAAAGATGGGAAAAAGGGAGATTTGTGTGAGGTCAGATGATGGAGAGTTTTGGATGAATATTTGTTCTATTGCTTTGTAAATGGGACTGTCTTCAACAGAGTCCAATACTCATTGGGCACATTCTGACAATAATTTCTCTCAGTGCATTGAGTGTGAGAGAGGGATCATCCGCACGAGGCTGTGCTAATTTCCTGGTGCTATCGTATTGAACTCACCTCATTAACTACCCACCCCACCCCATGGTGTCCCTCTCATTCAATACCAGCCCGATTCTCCCACCCATCATGGCTGGAGGGACTCACCATCGCCCGGATACACCTGGATATTCTGTGATCCCTGGCACTGGTGCCATTTTAAAGGGCCAATGGACCCACGGTTGAGCTTTCTCAGTTCGGAACTGCCCTGTATAGTTTACCCCGAGCATGGCAAATCATGGGCAATGACACCACGGTTTGTCGACACGGGCACGGAGGTCCTGGTGGATGGGCGAGTACAGAGGGGGTCCATTCTCTTCCCAGAGGGGGCCACACCACCAGACCCACTGAACATGGTCTGAGCTCCCCACCAAGCTCAGTGCAGTATCTGCGGTCTGAAGAGCTGTCCAGCAATACAGGACAAGCATCATAACCTTCCCCGCTCTGTCAGGATAAGGGTCACCGTATTCGGTCTGCTCCCTCACACTCACTGTATATCTGTTATAGCACCGACCCCCGAACAAGGCTCATGGTCCACCACTCTCAGAACTGCATGCAGCACCTTCCCTCTCCCCCTCCTCTCCACTTTAACCCCCTCCACTAATAACATTGAATGGTTGCAACACCATGGACTGACTCCCTCTGGACCCTGTCCCCCACCTACACCAGAACTAATAGCAGGGCCACACCCTCCCACCCTCCCTCCATCCCTTTCTCTCATTCCAGGAGAAACAGCCTGGAATAGGTCAGAAAGGGCCAGGCCGGGTGGTGGAGTGCTCGATATCCGTTCCCTCACCCCCCTCCCCACGCCATGTGGTGAGCACCTTGTAGAGCTGGAGAGGACCGGGACACCTCGTGTGGTGATTCTGAAACATCCACATCCCATCGACCGAGTAAGGAGCAATGTTCAGTGAAGGGCAATTCTCATTTTAAACCCACTGGCCGCTCCGTGTCCTCCCGGCACAACTTAGAAGCTGTGGCCCTGATGCCATCTCCCTTTTGTATCGAGCTGTTACAAATGGAATCCCCACGGTCTCGGGGGGCAGGAGGGTGGGCTCACAACACATCGTCACCACCACCTCCCTGGAAGGGAGCACAGAGGCTCCCTCCTACACTTCCCCCTGTAAACAGCTCAGATACAGAAACTAATCTGTAATAGTTACTGCTCTTCCCACTTGTCCTGACATCTTCAACAATGTGTGCTCATATACACCCAGAGCTCTCTGATCGTGCACCCCCAGTATAATGGTACGGCCTGTATTAAACTGCCTTTCAATGTCCTTTCTACCACAGTACATCACCTCACACTGCTCTGCAGTGATCCCAATCTGCCTTACACCTGAACACTACACCAACGTATTAGTGGCGTGTTAGGAGTTCCACACTGTCCTCCATAAACTTGGCAATCCTTGCAGGTTTGGTACTATTTACAATATTGAGATTGTCACAGTGTCACAATCCCCATGAAACAACTTAAATCCTGCCCCACACACACGAGTGTGAGCAAGTGAAATAGTGCTATATTCCCACGGACAGAGTCAAATAATGACATGCCGTCAATGGAGCAACAGAAGTCCTGACACATACGAGACAGAGTAGATAAAATATTGACAAACTACAGAGCAAGAGGAATTTGGATAGGTTCCACTTATCTATATTCATCAGGGTATAATGTGATGAAAGTGTGTACTGTACCTTTAAGAGAGATGGAATGCTGTTCTGAACTGAGAGCTTACAAGCACCTGAGATGTGAGAGGATGACAGACCCAGAAACAATATGTTGCTGTAGAGCTGGAGTCGGGTTATAAGCAGTTAAGAGAAACGGGGTCCCAGAGTTGTGAATAGTTGATGTAAAATGTTCACTTTCAGAGTTAAAAAATAAATTGATGTTTTTTTATTTAATCAGTGGAATTTGGCAGATCTATCACTCATATTTTAAAAGTTTATGAGGCGAATTGAGCATTTCTTTATGTTCAGTTTAAATTACCAGATGGGATCTATGCCGTGACCTCACAATTGCTGTGTGTGTATCTGTGTCTCTCTGTGTGGGGCAGGTCTGGCAGTCTCTGTGGTGCTTAAAGTGATGCAATGGCACCCTCTGCTGGCCTCCACATGTCACTGCATAGGCATTGGCAGAGGGTGAAAACCAACAGTGATCCATTCAGAGAGGGGGAGAGAGAGGGCAGCTGCTCATAGCACCATCCAAACTGATGTCTTATCCATGGACTGATCTAAATGTCCTTTAAACGTTGTAACTGTCCCTGCTTTCACCACTTCCTCTGGAAGTTCATTCCACACCCAAGCTAGATTCTGTCTAAAATAATTACCTCTCATGACTTTTGTAAATCTTTTTCCTCGCACCTTAAAATATCCCTCTGTTTTGAATCCCCAACTCTAGGGAAAAGACATCAGCCCCTCAGCTTATTATTATTTTATAAACCTCTGTAAAGTTACCCCTCCATCTCATACTCTCCAGTGAAAGAATTCCCAGACTATCCAGCCTCCCCTTAGAGCTCAATTCCTCCATTTCCAGCAACATTCAGGTTAAACTCTTCTGATCCCTCTCCAGCTTAATAATATCAAGGTCAATAATATCAAAGTGAATAGTCAAGGTATTTTCTAAGGATACAGGGCTTCCAAAACTAGACGACATAGGCTTATGGTGAGCTTAACGGGCAGCTTTTTCACCCAGAGGGTGGTGTGCCTATGGAATGAGCGGTCAGGATGACCAGACTGGACACAGTGTTCCAGAAAATGTCTCACCAATATCCTGTACAACCACAACATGACGTCATATTTCCGATACTCAAAGGTCTGACCAATGAAGACAAGTGTGCAAAGCACATTCGTAACCACACTATCTGTATGAGATGCAAGTTTTAAAGAATTATACCTGATGGCCTTCGTTTCTGTCATACAACACTGCCAAAGACCCTACTTTTAATTGTATAGACCCTACTCTTGTTTGATGTACCAAATCCAATACCTCGCATTAATCCAGACTAAACTCCATCTGCCACCCCTCAGCCCAGTGTGTGATATTACTGCCACCTCCCCCTCTCCCTTCAGTTTTAAAATGCCCACCCCTCTCCAGGAGGCCTGCACACTCCGGCCTTGATTTTCACAAATACCCTGAGCTTGATTTGTCTTGTGTGGTTCGGGGGAGGAGGGACAGATTGCAGACACTGTCAGTGGGGAGGAGAGGCTGGACAGTAATCAGCTGCCTTGTATCATTTCATGGTTTTAGGAAAAAGGCAGTCGTACGTCAGAGCTGGGTAGCATTAATCGGTGTTTTGAGACCAGACATTAAGCCTTTCCTTCGCCTCTGGTGTTCAGTATTAAATGTCTATTTGAGACCCTTCATTGGGCAGAGTATGTCTGCAGGATTTCTTTCCCTTATATTGCAGACTACAGATAATAGCGATTAAAGATGTTTCCATTCTACATGACTCTCTGATTCTATAAGAAGGATGACGAATAATTCTGAAAGGACCTTTCAAGTGGGAATCCTCTTCACTGGAAGTTTATCGTGCCTCTATGGTCACATTGATTGAAAGCTGCATTAGTTAAATATTTGACAGAGAACTGAGTCATGCGTAATGGGATACAGACAGGAAAGTGGGGCAGATACCACAACCTTATCAGCCACAATCTAAGGGCCTGGTGGAGAAGGGTCAAAGTCTCTAATGACCCACACCTGCTCCACAGTCCCATGTTCCTGTGATCCATTCAGCCCCTCAAACCTGCTAGACAGGAGCAGTTGGAGGCTACTTACTCCTATAATCTGTTGCACAGAAGAAGAGGAGACCATTCAGTCCTTCAAGACTGTCCCACAAGCCTTGAAGTGATTTGGGAAATGTAATTGGAAAGCCCAGGCTGGGTATGAAAGAGGTCCCTCATCTCTCTTTACAGAGCTTCCCCTCTCTGCAACTTGTGCTCCATTTGTTGGTCATGTTGTAGACCCAGTTTCACTATGAATACAGCCCCCATACCTCACCCAGCGATGGCTCACAAAATCTCCTGGTCTCCCTGATTGCAACATTCAATATCAGAACATTCATGAAAATAACACCCACACTAACTTTCCAAGAACAGAATGTGAGAACATCAGACACAGGGGCAGGTCGTTCACTCCCCAAGCCTGCCTTGCCCTTCACTAAGATTGTGGCTGATCTGCTCTCGGTCTGAGATCCTCTTTAATACCCAATTCCTCATAGCCTTCACCTCTCTGACAGGTCAATATCCATCTACCTCCTCTTCAAATACTTTCAGTCATCTGGCTCCCCGAACACTCTTGAGAAGAGAAATCCTGACATTCAATACCACCTGTTTGAAGATAACACTTGCTGCTCCTATACCATGGCCTATTGATATGATCAAAAGAGGTTGACACAAAGGTTCAGGGAAAAATGACTGGTCCTGATATCAAGGCAGTGGTTGACTTCTGTTGACATAAAGGAGCTTAACAAAACTGGACATAATGAGAATCAGAGTAAACTCTCCAGTGTTTGGAATCAAACATGGCACAAAGGAAGATGTTCATCACCTCAGTCCTGGGTCACCTCTGTGCGAGATCCTCACCGTAGCTTCCTCTTCACAAACATCTTCAGCTGCTTCATCAATGTCTCCGCGCCCCCACCCTCCCCACCATAAGATCAGAAGTGGGGATGGTCACTGAAGATTCCACAATATTCAGAACTTTTTATCCCCCGTCAGCTCTTGAACTGGTCTGTGTCTATGTGGAGCAAGACCCAGACTCCATTGAGAGTTGTGCTGTTAACGTGTCTGTAACATTCATGTAACAGTACTGCCTATTACCACAGTAAAATAAGAGTTCATTCAGCATCTGTTTTGGCTTTCATTAACAGGGGGATTGAGCTTAAGAACCGTGAGATCGTGTTGCAGCTCTATAAAACTTTGGTAAGACCGTACTTGGAATACTGCGTCCAGTACTGGTCACCCTATTATAGGAAAGATGTGGATGCATTGGAGAAGGTTCAGAGGAGGTTTACCAGGATGCTGCGTGGACTGGACGGCTTGTGTTATGAAGAGAGGTCGACTGAGCTCGAACTTCTTTCAGTGGAGAAAAAGGAGGAGGAGAGGGGACCTAACTGAGGTATTCAAGATTATGAGAGGCGTAGATAGAGTTGATAGCCATCGACTATTTCCCAGGGCAGAAATGGCTAACACGAGGGGTCACAGTTTTAAGCTGGTTGGAGGAAAGTATAGAGGGGATGTCAGAGGTGGGTTCTTTACACAGAGAGTTGAGAGAGCATGGAATGCATTGCCAGCAGCAGTTGTGGAAGCGAGGTCATTGGGGACATTTAAGAGACTGCTGGACATGCACATGGTCACAGAAATTTGAGGGTGCATACATGAGGATCAGTGGTCGGCACAACATGGTGGGCTGAAGGGCCTGTTCTGTGCTGGACTGTTCTATATTCCATGTTCTATGTATTCTGAATACATTAAACATTTTATTTTTTAATGACGCAGGGCCATATAAACATATCTTCAAATCGACCAAGACCATTTTCTGCTCAGGGTATGGCTCTGTGTATGACAGCAGCAATGATGCACCGACATGGAACAGGGAATGTGATGGAGACATCGTTTGGACAATGTACAAGGATACCTTACATGGTCCAGTTTGGGAGAGAATGACATTATTGCGTGATTCATCTCAGAGAGGGAGAAAATGTCATCTGCCCGAGAAGAAACGGCCTATTGCACTCTCTCTCCTTCATTATTCCTCAACACAGTAACGTGTGCGAGCTAAAACAAAACTCGACTGTTATTGTTACAATTCTTATTTTTATATAATCCCTGCAGTGTGGAAACAAGCCCTTCAGCCCAACAAATCCATACCAACCTTCCAAAGAATAACCTTCCCATGCCCTTACAGTTACCACTGACTCGCGCACCTAAAGTTGAAATCGCTGAACACTATGGACTATTTGACCAATCCACTTGAATTATACAGCTTTGGGCTGTGGGAGGAAACGGGAGCACCCATCAGAAGCTCACGCAGACAAGGGGAGAAGATGCAAACTCCACGCAGATAGTCACGCGAGGCTGGAATTGAACTCATGCCCTTGATGCTGTGATGGAACAGTGCGAACTACTGAGCCACTGTGCTAACCTGGAACCTACTGACTGCCAACGCAAAGGGAATTCAGCCAAATCCAACTCTCCCAGGATAAAATCCCATTGCTTGTAGATGTTTGAGTACAATATCTTCAGAAGCAGAATAACATTTTGGACAATCTCTCAATTTTTCCTTTTGTCATTAGTTGCACTAATATTTGGACAAGGTTCTTTCAACATGAAATTGCAGAGATTTTGCTTATTTTGTGTGTGTGTCAGTGCTTTTAGAACGGGAGATATCGCTTCTTTATTTGCAATACCCAAACAGTTTGCCATTCAGCATTCCATCATAGTTGGAGTAACATTGCTCTGGATCATAAACGTGCTATTTGAGTAGATTAAAGAAACTAGCCTGACTTGTTCCGAAAACTGACCCTGACACAGTCTGAGACCAAAATCATCGGTCATATCACCGACCTGGTTACATTTAACATTTGTTGTGAGCAGTGGAGGAGTGGGACGAGAAATGAGACCGGTGAGCCTGATGTCAGTGTTGGGTGAGTTGTTGGAGAGGATTCTGAGGGATAGCATTTACATACATTTGGGAAGGCAAGGGCTGATCCGGGTAGTCAACGTGGCTTTCTACATGGGAAATCATGTCTCATTAATTTGGTTGAGTTTTATGAAGAGGTGGCAAAGAAGATTGATGAAGGCAGTTTGGTAGACATTGTCTATATGGACCTCACCAAGGTGTTCACAGCATTCTGATTGGTAGACAGGTTAATAAGGTTCGGTCACATGCGATACAGAAGAAGCTCATCACAATTGGCTTGAAGGAAGAGGGATATTTTTCAGCCTGGAGGCTTGTGAGCAGAAATTGTACACTTAATGGTAAGGGCCTGGTGAGTGTTGTGAAACAAATGGACATAGGGCTGCAGGTACATTGTTCCTTGAAAGTGGTGTCGAATGCAGACAGTGCGGTACAGAACACAATTTACAAATTTGCCTTAATCAGTCAGAGCATTGAGTATAGGGGTTGTGGTGGCATGTTGCATCTGTACAGGATGTTCGTGAGGTTACTTTAAGAATACTGCGTACAACTCAGTTTTCTGCAGAAAAGATTTACACGGATGTCCCAGGACTGGAGGTTTGAGCATTAGGGAGAGGTTGATTAGTTTGAGGTGTTTCCCCCTGGAGTGTCAGAGGCTGAAGGGTGTCATTATCGAGATTTAGAAAATCATCAGGGGCATGGATATTCTGAACATCCATGTTCTGCTCACCAGGGGAGGGGAGCCCAGAAGAGGAGAGCACAGGTTGAAGGGGAGAGTATAACAATTTAGAAGGGACCTGAAGGTAAATGTTTTACACAGAGAGTGATGTGTGTACATAAAATGCTGTCAGAGGAAGTGGTGAAGGCGGTTACAATCGCACATTTAAAAAGTGTCTGAAAGTGGAGGGATATTGGCCAAATGCTGGCAAATGGGACTGGATCAGATTTGATATCTGATTGGAGTGAACAGATTTGACGAACGGGTCTGTTTCCGTTCTGCATGACTCTGATTCTATAAGAGGGATGACGAAAAATTCTGAACGTACCTTTCAAATCAGAATCCTCTTCACTGGAAGTTTATCGTGCCCCTATGTTCATATTGATTGAAAGTTGCGTTAGTGAAATATTTGACAGAGAACTGAGTCATGGATAATGGGACACAGACTGGAAAGTGGGGCTGAAACCTCAACCTGATCAGCCACAATCTTAGTGCCTGGTGAAGAAGGTTCAATGCATCTAATGATTCACTCCTGTCCCTCAATCCCGTGTTCCTGTGTTACATTCAGGCCATTAAACCTGTTAGGCAGGAGAATTTAGAGACTACTTACTTCTATAACCTGGTGCACAGAAACAGAGGAGATCATTCGACCCTTCAAGACTGTCCCACACGCTTTGAGGTGATTTGAGAAATGTAATTGTAAACCCAGCCTGGGTATGAAAGAGGCCTCTCATCTCTCTTTACAGAGCTTCCCCTCTCTGCAACTTGTGCTCCATTTGTTGGTCATGTTGTAGACCCAAATTCACTGTGAATACAGCCCCCATACCTCACCCAGCGATGGCTTACAAAATCCTCTGGTCTCCCTGATGGCAACATTCAATAACAGACATTCATGAAAATAACACTCACTAACTTTCCAATAACAAAATGTGAGGACATCAGACACAGGGGCAGGTCGTTCACTCCCCAAGCCTGCCTTGCCCTTCACTAAGATCATGACTGATCTGTTCTTGGTCTCAAATCCTCTTTCATAACCAATTCTTCATCGCCCTCAACTCTCTGAAGGTCAATATCCATCTACCTCCTCTTCAATACTTTCAGTCATCGAGTTCCCCGAACACTCTTGAGAAGAGAAATTCTGACATTCAATGCCACCTGTTTGAAGAAACACCTTGCTGCTCCTATATCATGGCCTATTGATATGACCAAAAGAGGTTGACACAACGTGTCAGGTAACAATGACTGGCCCTGATATCAAGGCTTCTGTTCACATCAAGGAGCTTAACAAATCTGAACTTAATGGCAATCAGAGAAAACTCTCCAGTGTTTGGAGTCTAACATGGTACAATGGAAGATGTTCATCGTCTCAGTCCTGGGTAAACTCTGTGGGAGATCCTCAGGGTAGCTTCCTCTTCACAAACATCTTCAGCTGCTTCATCAATGTCTCCCCGCCCCCACCCTCCCCACAATAAGATCCGAAGTGGGGATGGTCACTGAGGATTCCACAATGTTCAGAATAATTTGACGCCCCTGTCAGCTCTTGAACTGGACTGTGTCCATGTGCAGCAAGACATGGACTCCTTTGAGACTTGTGCTTTTAAAGAGTTAGTAACATTCATATAAAGGACTGGCTGACACTGCATATTGCCACAGTAAAATAAGAGATCATTCCGCACCTCACACTGGTTTCACAGGAATATGAGGATGTCGTTCAGCCCATTGACACGATTGGAGAAGAACAGGGACAGCCCATTCAGTGCCTCCAGCCTATTACTCTGGAAGAGAAGGATTCTAGTGTGATGGGACACACCAGAACCCCTCGACAATATTTGAAGGCGGTGGCCTAGACTCTAATGTTTTCTTATTTTAAAGAAAATGTAAAGTGTCTGTTCCAGATGCAATGTGACTGGTCAAACAACTCGGTATGAAGCATAACACCATTTACTTAAACACAATAGATTAAAAGAAATAACCAAAAAAGACGAATTTAGAATAACGTAATTATATTGGACAAGTTAACAGAATAATAGGTCTAGGAACTGTTACTAATGAACTGTTCCAATACTGGAAAATCACATGAACACAGCCCTTGGCAAAAAGGAATATTCAGACACTGAATGACAAATATTTCTACAATTTAGGATTTTAAAAAAGCACCAAGAGAAAATTCATAGAGAATAGCTGCCAGAAGATATTCACTAAAACTTTCAACTCAGTGGAGACCCCAATAATTTCTGATGTCACTGAGGAACCAAAACGCAGAAATCCTAATCTGTGAGAGCTGACCATACCCATTCCATCTGCATTAAAACAAACCCAAGGCCTCACTAGTTGTTATTCAAGTGGTCCTAACTAGCCAGCTTGGTAACGGTCATTCAAACTCTCTCTTAAAATAAACCAGAACAAAATAACCTCTTAAAGCTACAGCATCATCACACTCGTCAGCACATCGAGGTGTCCTACAGGAACCAGGGGTAACCAATCAGGCACTTGACCCTATCCAATCGGACGGGGAAGAAGCCATTTAGTCCCTTGAGTCACTTACACAGGAACAGTAGGAGGCCATTCCCATCTCAATGCACTTACACAGGGGCAGAATGAGGTAATTTATGCTGATTCCTGATGAACGGCTTATGCTCGAAACACCGATTCTCCTGCTGTGTGTTTCCAGCAAACCACTGTCTTGTCTGATCTTCAGCATCGGCAGTCTTCATTGTCTCCTAATTGATGCTCTAACATGATGACCAAGTGCAGCAGAGGCTGCACAGACAGACTGTTGCAGGTTGTTCCTCGTAGCTCCATCTGTCATGATACACACGTGGGACTTTAACGCGGTTTTCTAGCGGTGAGGAGGGAAGCCATATGTCTTGTGTGAAGTCACAAGAAGGCAGCTTCCATCTCCGAGAAGCCAGCCTGGTGTTCTCTGTGTAGGGCGCGAGCTGGTGGGAATGGCTACCTGTTTCAGATGGAAGGTATTGTGGCTGCTGTTGGGGAGTGTGAGCAACCTGACATTCAGTCCGGGTTCACACACCGACTGCACAATAACGTGTGGAGAGTTAATTTAGGCATATAAACTATTAGGAAAGTCACGCTAGACTGATGGATGGACTCTCTGAGTTCAAATAATGCTGACCTTGTTCATGTTGATCTTGTCTAGTGCATGTCCTGTTCAGTGTAACCTGTGTGCCTTACTCTGTCCAAGTCTATTTCCAACCTATGATCTGTCTGGCCATGGTTGCTAAGATCTTCCTCCACTGCTCATAAATAAAGTGTTTTCCTGTACTGAGGTACATGTGACAATAAATCAAACCAATAACCCCTGGGAAAATATGGAATTTCTGTTTTGGAAATAAGAGACCCCTGCCACTCCTCGTGTTTCATCATCACCATTTTTTCGTCTCTCACACTCTACAGGTTACACACTCAGTTTCTTCACTCTATCCTCATGTTACCATCATCCGTGTCAGTGGTACGGGAACCATTCCTTACAAAGGACATCAAATCTGTACGGAATGCCCCAAATGCTCTCTCAGAAAGGTTCTACAACAGCTGAAAGATTGCTTTACTTATGTACTCAAATCATCTTACAATGAAGGACAGCATGCCATTTACTGCACCCATTACTTACACATGGTTTGATTCGGAACATTCAGCAGAGACTTGTGTTTGGGAGATCATGCTTCCCAAATTTCTTAGAGTCCTTTGATGAGGTTTGATAAGTTTCCAAATGGCAGGCTGCTCAGGAAGGTTACAACACGTAGAATGCGTGGGAACTGGCCAATTGGATCCACAGTTGGCTTGCTGGTAGGAAGCAGAGGGTTTAGCGGAAGGAGGTTTGTCAGAACGGAGGCTGGGTCCATTGCTGTTTGATATGTATGATTTGGTTGAGAATGTACAAGGTATGATTAATAAGTTTGGAGATGACACTAAAGTAAGTGGGAGCATGATCAGTGATGAATATTATCAGAAATTGCATCAGGACCTTAATCAGTTGGGGAAATGGGCCGAGAAATGGAATTTAATTTAGAAGCGTGAGGTCTTGCATTTTGGAAATTCAAATCACGGTAGGGGTTTCATGGTGAATGGGAGGGCTTTAAGGGGTGCAGGGGGCAGAGAGACCTTGGTGCTCAGGTGCACGGTTTCCTGAGAGTGGAGTCACAGGTAGACAGGGCAGTGAAGAAGGCATTTGGCACAATGGCCTTCATCAGGCAGGATATTGAGTATAGAAGATGGGAATTTATTTTACAGTTATACTGGACTTTGGTAAGGCCACACTTGGAGTATTGTGTTCAGTGTTGTCACCTTGTTTTAGGGAGGATGTTATTAACTTAGAAAGAGTGCAGAAGAAGTTTACAAAGATGTTGCCAGGACCCAATGATCTGAGTTATAGGTAGAGGTTGGACAAGCTAGGACATTGCCTTTAGCGTGTAGGAGACTGAAGGAGTCGTTATAGAGCTGTATAAGATCATGAGGGTCATGGATAGGGTTAATGCTGTCAGTCTTTTTCCAAGGTGTAGAGAATCGAGGACGCGAGAGGATCAGTTTAACGTTAAAGGGGAAGGAATAAAAGGGAACCTGAGGGGGCACGTCTTTACACAGAGGATGGTACGTGGTT
This sequence comes from Hemiscyllium ocellatum, assembly GCF_020745735.1. Classification (NCBI taxonomy): domain Eukaryota; kingdom Metazoa; phylum Chordata; class Chondrichthyes; order Orectolobiformes; family Hemiscylliidae; genus Hemiscyllium; species Hemiscyllium ocellatum. The sequence goes on from NW_026867615.1 coordinate 47,043, forward strand.
GAGCTGCCAGCAGATGTCGATGAAGGGGGTACATTAACAACATTTCACATGCATTTGGATAAATATGTGGATAGGAAAGGACTGGAAGAATATGTTCCAACTGCAGGGAAATGGGTTTAGTGTGGATGGACATTTACAAGGTGGAGTCGAACCCCTCTGTTAATTAAAACCAAACATCCAGAAAAGCTCGCTTCACCTCGTAATCTGTTAAAATATGAGTAACACAGATATCCTACATTCCACTATTTAAACAAAGTTAAACAAGTTTATTTCTTAACTTTATTAGTGAACACTAAACAACAGCTATTCACAAATACAGGTCCCTCTTTTCTTAGCTTCTTACTATCTGACTCCAACTCTGTAAAAAATATGCTGTTCCAACAACCCACATATTAAACATTACAATCTCAAGACCATACAGTCTCTATCTTCCCCGCTGTGTTCACTCTTTCAGCTGCTGATCTGGCTGGGTCATTTTTTGATTGCAAATATGTTTGCATGAACATGTGTCTTTGAGAGAGAGTGTTTGAGATGGTCAGTTAGCACTCCTGCTCTACAGCAGTTGCTCTACTGTTGGATGGCAGCAGCTCTCCCTCCAGTGTTCAACATGCTGGGTTCATATACTCTCCATGATACAATAATTCTCATAATTTGATTGCTGTCCAGGTGTCCAAACAATAATATTCACATTCTGTTGGCTTCTGGTATCCTGAGCGTTATTTAAACTCTTTGGTTACATTTGAATGGCTGTCAAAAAGCAACCAAAGCTCAGGAATCCATTTCTCCGCTAATGTTGACATGAGGAAGAGTGTGACCTTCAGCTGGCATCTGTGGCTTTAATTTCTATTCAGCAAAACCGGATCTGTCTTAAAGTGTCCATACATGTTTTTATCTTCATAACATCTCCCCACTTCAGAAAATAACATGAACTAGCAGAATGAAAAGATGGCAACATTTGTTTTCCTCTAACTCTTAATCCCAATTTTATGAAATACCAAAAATGGTAATCTCAGTTATATCATTCATATTAATTCCGTACACCAATACAACACTGGAATAAGTCAAATCTTATCTACACTTTTTCCTTTAAATCCGCGAAAACACAACTGCTATCACATTGTAGGAGCCACAGCATGTATATTTTGTAAGTTTAAAGTCGATTAGGTAAGACTGCAATGAAATAGTCTCATATTCTGGTCTTTAGATATTCCAAAAAATGCGAGAGATTTGTCGTTGTCCACAACTATCTCCGACAATTTGTTTGTCATATACACATTAAAATATTGTCAGGCCAGTGTGGAACTTAATCATTCTTGTTCAATAAGTAACCTATCGGGGTCTCCATTTTAATTTTATGATTTTATCTTCAAGTTAATAACGTTCAACAATATATTCTGATTCATTTTCTGTGTGTGTGCATGTGTATGTGTGTGTATATATCTCTGTTGTACGTCCATTAGCCTTTCAGGACGGAACACCTCTGCCTGTTCAGGTTTTTCCTGCACCGTTACATCAAACAGGGTGTCAGTTCACTGAGCATCAACTCATTTGTCCTTTTCGTTCGTTTTCCCTTCCTGCTGTAACTTATGACAGTGGGATCTTGTTACTACACAGTCTGGAAACAATCCTGGATAATTTTCTTTTAACTCACCAATTCCCTCATCTTCCTTTGGCTTCACAAGGGGTGCCTCTCCCACCTCGCCTTCTGCTAAATCGTTCCCAAGAACAAACTGTATTCCTAGAACAGACACTCTGTTACTCACTGTCACTGTTACTTCCCCAATCTTGATTTGGCACTCCAACCAGATGTTACACAAGGGAATGCTTAACTTCTGTCCCCATTTCACAAGTTATCACGCTCTTGATTAACATGTCAGAAAGAGTGAAAAAAGCTTTCATCTCGTACTATTAGAGGGTGAGAGAAAGTGAGGGCGGCAGATGCTGGAGATGAGAGTTGAAAAGTGTGGGGCTGGAAAAGCACATCATGTTGGCAGCATCCAAGGTGCAGGAACATTGACGTTTCAGGCATATGTCCTTCATCAGGAAAGTGGGGCGTAAGAGAGGGGGAAGGAGGTTGAGAAATGGGTGGGTGGGTGGGGTTGGAGCTGGGTGAAAGGGAGCTTGGAAGGCGATTGGTAGATGCAGGTGGAGTGTGACGGTGATATGTTGGAGAGGGGGGTGATAGGACACCTATCGGTGGTCGGACAGCTGGAACCCTCAACCTGTACAGCATCAACGTTGACTTCATCAAATTCCAAATCTCCCTTCCACCAACCTCTCCCAGATCCAACCGTTCAACCTAGCACCGCCCTCTTGAACTGCCATCACAGGCCATCTTCCTTTCCACCTGTCGACTCCACCCTCCCCTCCGACATATCACTATCACTCCTACCTACATCTTCTTATTGCCTTCCCAGTGACCCTCCCACCAGCTCAGCTACTACTCTCGTATTTATCTTCCAACCCCCTTTTCCCCCCACCACCTTCCGGACGATGGGTTTCTGCCTGATATTCGATTGTCCTGCTGTTCGGACGCTGCCTGATCTGTTGTGCTTTTCCGGCGCCTCACTTCCCAACTAATAGAGAGTGAGCAGATCCCATATCTCACAAAATTATAATTTCTTATCCTTCTCCCCATGTTCTTTCTGAGTAAACTTTATCTCCAGAGCTGAATTATTTAGAGAGATCAGGCACTGCTTCCATACACAGCCCTTGCATAGGCTGTGCAATGTTCTGCAGCTCCTCGCCTGCACTTGGGGTTTCCTTTACCAGTTTCAATAATGCCACTGGCTTAGCCTCTTCTACCGCATCTTTCCCCAAAGTGTCTTCATTTAACGCCCAGCACGGTGTGCCACCTTACTGCTGTGAAAACAACTTTTTCCCCGTGCCCCTCTTAAACCATCGGCACTGTAATATTATGTGTTCCACTCCCTTATAGTGAGAGCACCTGAGGCCTTTCACCACCTTTCAACCACCTTGGGCTTCTTTCTTCACCTGTGGTAAACTATTGTGAGCTGCTGTTCGCTTTGTAATGTGTGATCTTCCCTTCTCCCAATTTCTATTCCCCACAGGATGAAATTCCTGCCAGAAGCTAAATTTCATCACATGCCACAATGCGTATTTACCTGCCATTTCTGCGCGCTTCTCACTTCTTGAACTTTCTATTAATTCACGTGACTTTTTCCTGTTTCTGGAAGTGAGTCTTTTAACTTCTCCAGCTGATTAATCTTCCTTCAAGCCTCACAGGTCTTATCCATTTTTAAGGCCATAACCCAGCTATCAAAATGACTGTGGTTAATTCTTTCAAACTCAATATAAGTCTGACCTGGTTCCGTTTCTATTTTTCCGAATTTCTGTCTCTATGCTTCTAGTACCAATTCATAACGAATCAAAATAGCCAATTTGACATCTTGATAATGTCTGGATCCCTCGTCTGACAGTGCTGCACATACCTGACTAGCTCTGCCCACCAGATTAGTCTGAACTAGCATTATCCACAATGCCGTGTCATTTTTTCAAATGAAATTTAAAAAAAAGGTTTTGACATTTTTCTCACCGGAATATGGCAAGTCACTAACCTAGTTGAATACATCCCTACGTTCTCCCTTCATCTCCATACTGTTAATTTAACTTTCTTATCTAATTCCCAACTTCTGAATTTCAATTCTCCTCTCTCTTTCTTTCTCTTCTCTTTCTCTTTTTTCTCTCTCTGTTTCCGCCCCTTTACTTATCTTCTAACTCTACTTGCCACATTTACAATTTTAGTTTTTATAACTCTACTGCAGTTGCCTATTTCTCTGATACATCAAAGTACTTGACCAACTCCATTACAATTTCAGCTTCCCTTTTCTCCCTGGTTAAACCCAATTCCAACCTATTGGCTCATTCTAAAAAAATGTCCTCCTTCTGTCTTTCTAAATTTCCTTGGAAAATTCGAGAACCTCTTCAGCAATGTTAAAAGCCATATCTCTCACTTTTCATTTAACCAACCACAAGTAACAAAATTAAACGAATTTTCCCAATGGTTTCATTTGAAGCTCGAAGTCACTAATTGCAATGAGTTGGAATTAGCTGGGATCTGTTGTATCACAGATCTGTTCAAGTCTGTCCAAATGCCATATGGCAAGGCCCCAAACTGTATAAGATCAAAGTCAAACCCCTCTGTTAATTAAAACCACATACCCAGAAAAGCTCACCTCACATCATAATCTGTCAAAACGTGAGCGACAGAGAAATCCTAAATTCCACTAATAAACAAAAAAAACCAAACAATTTATATGTATGCAAGTTAGCTCACTGAGCTTGAATGTATGTTTTCAGAAGTTTTGTCACCATGACTATGTTTCTTAAATTGGGTGATGTCATTCAGGTTATTTTAACAATAGAATATAGACAGAATCTAAATTGATGAGTTTATTCATGGACTTCTGCTTAGAATACCATTCCTCTAAGAAGGTCCTTGCGTGTCTTAGTATGTGTGTCTGCTTTGTCCCAGTCAAAGTGGTGCCCTTCTTTGTCTGTATGTATGGAACATAGTGATAGTGTGTCTTATCTTTTGGTGACTACTTGGTGTTCATGTATCCTCGTAACACGACAACAGGACAGTGTCAATGGTGGAAAAAAGATTGTATATATACTGTTTAATCAATGTGTATGTGTGCAGATGTCACAAATGATGTATGAAATTGATAAAATATTAAAACATTATTTGATCCTCTCAATGTTCCCTCTTTTTCTGGGTTTCCCATCTCTAATTTCTCATTCTTACCAGGATGTGTGCTCCAAATTCTAGATTCTGGTGTCCCAACTTATTTCAATATGTTGGCCTGCTGGGTTCTTTCCAAAGCTACTGTCAGTCACATTATTGGAGATAAATATTCTGGCATCAGACTCAGCATTTGAACATATTACTCTGTTGTACATGCACTGTACAAAGGACCACAGCACACAGGCATTGCCAAAATATTCGGGGATGTTCATCTACTTCTTTCGAGAATGTGGTTTTCTCATTTTCTATATCTCCATATCTATATACTCTCTCTCTCTCATTCTCCGTTTGTAGTTGGTTTAGAATTCCACCAATTATTCTTCGTGTCTCATCTCTCAAAGCTCCTTCTTTTAGTTTACATCTCTTCAAGATGTAATGTAATTATAATTGAGCAATGTAACTACAAAGACATGCGGGAGAAGCTGTCCAGAGTTAACTGGAAGGGGAGCTGAGCAGGAAAGACCATGGACCAGCAACGGGAGGAGGTTCTGGGGATAATTTGGAAGATAATACAAGAAATGCAACCCCAAGAACATGAAACATACTCATGGGAGGACAAGGCAGCCGTGAGTGATAAGGCATCAAATCAAAAGAGAAAATATACAATGTGGTGAAAATGATTGGGAATCCAGAGAATTCATTGGCTCTGAAACTACATAACTCTGGTATCACTGACACTAGAGAGCTCTTAATCATGATCAGGGAAAGAAACAGAGGAAAAATAATCACTTTAAACACAGTATGTCTCAAGGAAAAAGATTCAGTAGAATTAAACATTTGAATTAAGATCAGTTAAATACTTTTGAAGAATGTGTCAGATTGGAAGCAAGGCCCGGGGAGAGACCCTCAGCAGAACGACAGTTTGAAATTGAAGTATTTCCACATCAGAAACCAGGTTAGGTCACTGAGTGCAGGGCTGATGGGTGAATCGGTCTCAGTGAGAATTGGGGAACAGACAGCAGAATTGCATTGCAGATATTGCAGCTGGAAACTGCGTATTCATGTGGTGCTTTACACCACAGCGGGAGAAGCAGAACAGCATCCAACCACAACCTGTAACTTTTTGCCAGCATAACACTTCAGACTGTCATTACCATCAACAGCATCTATGGTTCAGTGATGAGTGTGGGTGAACATGTCAGAGTCAGAATCACATGAACCTTAACCTGATGCTAACTCATTCAAGCTACCGGACTTGACCAACAGATCTGAACGAAGCCCTGCAGTCCTGCCACATTCAGTTATAAATGGTGATGGATGATTAAACAAATAGCTGGAGGAGAGGTCTCCACAAACATCGCCATCCTAAATAATGGAACAGACGTGCACATCAGTGTAAAAGAGAAGGATGTTTTATCTGCACCAACTTCTGCCAGAAGTGTTGAGTCGATGACAATCATCACCCTCGCCATGATGCCCACAAAATCACAGATGCCAGTCTTCAACTAATGTGATTCTCTGCACGTGACATGAAGAAACAGCTGAACACAGTAGATATGACACAGGCAATGGGCCCTGACCCCATTCCTGCAATAAGACTGAAGACTTATGCTGCACAACAAGCCGTGTCCATGGGGGAGCTTTTTCATTCCAGCTCCAACTCTGACATCTCCCTGGCAATGTTGAAAATTACTCAGCTAAGTCTCGGTCCCTAAAACGGGAATAATTACAATATGATCATTTACAACCCCCTCAGTCCCATCATGACAGTCAAATTGGTGGGAGTTCTTTTTGACAGAGCTGTCAAGCAGCACAGAAAAACCCTGCTCAGTGTCGTCTCTGACAGGTCCCGATGTGGAGATGGTGCTGTTGTGGAAATGTCACTGGATTACTAATCCAAACCAGGCTAATGCGCTGGCAGCAAGTGGAAGTTAAAGACAATTAATAAAAAAGTCGAGATCTATAATCTGGGGTCAGTAACAGTGACCTTGAAGCCAATATCGATTCTTAACAGAATTTCCTTCTCCAATGTACTTTTAGGAAGTGAATCTCCCGTGATTTCCTGGGCTGGCCTAAAACTGACTCCAAAGACCTTGACATGTGATAAACATTTCAATGGTCTCTGAAACAGCCAATCAAGGCACTCACTTGTATCAAACTGCTCCGAGGACTGAAAGGATGAAACCGGACGGGACATCCGGCCTCAGCATCAGTGTCAGAAAAGGGAATGGGAACACAGTCCTTCCTAACATCTGAGAGCTTGTGACAACATTTACAAAGCTTTCCCATAGACTGCACAGAAACATCGGGAAAGGAGTAGGTCATACAACACATTGAGCCTCCCCCATTCTAGTTCATGGAAAAAAAATCTCCTCAATGCAATTACCCCACATGATATACGTATCCGTTAATGTGAGTAACCTTGTGAAGTTATAAAATAGGAAATGCAGTAGTACGTTTGGTCCGTTGAGTTTGCTAACCAATTCCATGTAATGATGGCTGGCCTTTATTTCCACACCGTACTCCTGCTCTCCCACCATCCCTTTACTGTCTCTAAATCCTTATTTATAATCAGTGTCTTGGTTTCCAGGTGCGAGCCAATTCCCCATGTTCTCCAGTCAGTGAGAGCAGACATTTATTCTCATTTCATTGCAGAGTGACCTGCCTTACCTGATACTGTGGTTCCTTGTTTTAGTCATCCCAGCCAGTGGAATATCATCCCTGCTTTTAATCTGTCTCACCCTGTCAGAGTTTTGTATATTTCACTGAGATCTCCACTCATTTTCCTAAAACCCATCGAATATTGGCCCAGTCACCCCAAACTCTGCTCCCACAACAAGCCCGTCATCCCAGATATCAGTCTGGTCATCCTTCACTGCTCTCCCTCAATGTCAGGTCTGTCCTTTATTAGGTCAGGAGACCAAGCCTGCACACTATACTGCACAATGCTCTAGATGGGATGTCTCCAAAGGCCTGTAAAGCTGCAGTAAGACACCCTTTCTGCTGGACCCACATCCCCCTGAAATGAAGATCAACACACCAATTATCTTCCTCACTGTTTTCTGTTTCTGCAATATTGCTTTCAGCGACATATGTACAAGGATATGCAGATCCTTTTCCGTGTTCTAGCTCCCCACTTGGTGGGTCCGTGTACACTGGTCAGCGTGTCAATGCCATGCCCAGTATTGACTTCTGGTTACAGAACTCACTGCGCTGCAGGGACCTCAGAGGTTGATGCAGAAGGAAACAACAAAAAGGAGCATATGTCCCTTTGTAAATCAACGTGTTTCAACCAATCCTTTTCAAATTGTAGGATTCCAGTTTATCGTTTCCACCAAAGGGCACACCGTCACCTCTATCCACATTGTTCTCCATCTGTCACGTATTTACCCATTCACTCCATTTGTCTTAGTCTTCTTCGTGCTTTTTTACATCCTCTGTACCCACTCACAATCCCACATCCGTTAGTGCTGTCAGCAGGCTGGGATGTATTGCATCTGATTCCAGCAACCAAATATTTAAAGGATATTGTGAACAGCTGGGCCCCAAACACCGATCCCTGTGACCCCTCAGCAACCGTCCTCTGTTAATTTCTATTTATTTATTTCGTCAATCTGGGTGTCACTGGCTGGGCCAGAATTTATTGCCTGTCCCTAGTTGCTCTTGAGAAGGTGCTGGTGAGCTGCCTTGTTGAACACTGCAGTCCATCTGCTGTGGTTGACCTCCAAACCCATTAGGGAAAGAATCCCAGGATTCTGACCCAGCGACTGTGAAGGAGCTGTGATATATTTCCAAGTCAGGATGATGAATGGCTTGGAGGGGAACCTAAAGATGATGGTATTTCCATACATCTGTAGCTCTTGTCCTTCTAGATAGAAGTGGTCGTGAATTGGGAAGAAGGTTTCTGAGGATCTTTGGTGAATCATTTCATTGCAGCATGTGGATAGTAAAACACTGCTGCTGCTGAGCGTTGATGGTGGAGCATTGTGGGTGAAGGGACAGTCAAACTGGTTGCTTTGTCCTGGATGGTATAAAGCTTCTGGAGTGTTGTTGGGGCTGCACTCATCCAATCAAACTGGGAGTCTTCTGTCACACTTCTGGCCTATATTGTATTGACATGCATTATAGATGATGGACAGAATTTTGGAAGTCAGGATGTGAGTTACTCGCCGCAGCATTCCTAGCTTCGGACTTGCTCTTATAGTTACAGTGTTCATGTGGGGAGACAGTGAGTTTCTGAGCAATGATTACCCACCAGGACTTTGATACTGGGGGATTCAGTGATAGTACCGCCATTGAATGCCAAGGGGCAGGTTAGATTGTATTTTATTGGTGATGGTCATGGTCTGGCATTCGTGTGGGCTGAACATTACTTGCCACTTGCCAGACTGGATACTGTCCAGATCTTGTCGTGTTTGAACATGGACTGCTTCAGTATCTGAGGAGCTACAAATGTTGCAGAACATTGTACAATCAATCACGAACATCCCCACTTCTGACCTTAAAATGGAGGGAAGGTTATTGATGAAGCAGCCCTCAAGAAGTTTCTGTTCACTGCTCGAGGGACTCCTACAGACATGGAGCTGAGTTGACTGACCTTCATCAACAATGACCACCTTGCTACGTGTCAGGTATGATTCTAAGAAGCGGGGAGTTTGCCTCTGATACCCATTGAATCCAGTGTTGCTAAGGCCCCTTGATGCCACACTTGGTCGAATGCAGCCTTGATTGAAAGGGCTATCACTCTCACCCCACCTCTGGAATTCATCTCTTTTGTCCATGTTTGAACCGAGGTAATGAGGTCAGGAGCTGAGTAGTCCTGGGGGAGCCCAAACTGGTCATCATTGACCAGGGTATTGCTGAGCAAGTTGCTGCTTAAAAGCACTGAAACATTTCTCCACTTTACTGATGATCGTGAGTAGACTGATGGAGTAGTAATTGGCCGGATCGGATTTGTCCTGCTTTTTATATACAGGAGATACTTGGGGTAATTTTCCACATAATCAGGAAAAGCCATCGTTGTAACTGTATTGAAACAGTTTGGCTGGGGGAGTGGCAAGTTATGGAGCACAAGTTTCCAGTAATATTGCCAGAATGTTGTCAGAGTATAGACCACATAGTGTATCCCGTATCTCCAACCGTTTCTGGATATTGCGTGGACTGAATCGAATTGGTTGATGACTGGTAACTGAATTGCTGAGAACCACTGGAGCAGGCTGAGATGGATCATCCACTCAGCATTTCTGACTGAAATTTGTTACAAGTGCATCAGCCTTATCTTATACACTGAAGTGCTGGGCTCTTCCATCATGTAGGAAGGGTTTATTTGTGACACCTCTTCCTCCAGTGAATTGTTTAATTGTCTCCAACGTTTCTCGACTAGATGTGGAAGGACTGCAGAGCTTAGATCTGATCCTTTGCTTGTTGGATCACTTAGCTCTGTCTATCACTTACTGCTTATGCTGTTTGGCACACGAGCAGTCCTGATTGGTGGCTTCACCAGGCTGACACTTCATTTTCAGGTTGGCCCAGTGCTGCTCCTGCCATCCTGCACATCCATTGAACCAACGTTGATCTTCTGAATTGATGGTAATTGTTGCGAGGGGGATATGCCAGGTTATGAGGTTGTGTAGCTGTACAATTCTGCTCCTATAGATGAACCACAGCACCTTAGGGACACCCAGACTTGAACTGTTAGATCTGTTCAAAGTCTGCCCTATTTCACACTGTGATAGTACCCCCCAAAATGGTGAATGTTATTCTCAATGTGCAGGTGTGACTTTGTCTCCACAATGACTATGCGGTGGTCACTCTTAACGATACTGTCATAGGCAGATACTTCTGCAATTGGCAGATTAGTAAGGCTGTGGTCAAGTGTTTATTTTCCTCTTGTTGGTTCCTTCACTGCCTGCCGCAGTTATATCCTTTAGGACCCAGCCTTCACGATCAATAATGCTATAGCTGAGATTCTGTTGGTGGTGAACATTGAAATACCCCACCCAGAATGCTACCCTCAGTGCTTCCTCCAAGTGTTGGTCAGCATGGAGGAGTACTGATACATCAGTTGAGAGATGCTGGTACATGGTAATCAGCAGGAGGTTTGCTTTCCCAAATGCAAACTAATGCCATGGGATACGAAGTCACTGTTGAGGACTCCAAGAGCAATTCCCTTCTAACTGCATCCCACTGTGCCGCCACCTCTGCTGTGTCCATCCTCCTGATGAGACAGGACATATAGGGGAAGGTGATGGGGTGTCGAGGTCATAGTCATACTCACAGAATCATACCTTACAGACAATGTCAGGCTGTTGCTTGATGAGTCTGTTTAGTTCTATTCACTGTTTACTGCCAGCTGTCCCATTCTCGAAACATGTCCATATATTAGCCCCAATCCACTCAGATTTGATATTGCAAATTGGGCTTGGAGCTTTACCAACATTTTCCTAAAAATCCACATGTTTTACATCCATTTCTGCTCCTTCATTTGTCAGCCAGTATGCTTCTCAAACATAATTCCCATTTCATAAATCTATGTTAGTGTTGTCTATGACTATTACTTTCAGCCACAATAATTTCTGCTAAACCATTTACTTACTATGTTCTATGTTGCACGTACTCTATCATTTTCCCACATCTGACTTGGTTTTCCTTATATTGTTAGAAAGTTTTATGAAGACAGAACTGAAGTAGTGGCTTCATAGTTCTGCCATTTCCCTGTTCCCCATTCTCCATTCTCTGGTTTAAAACTGTAAGGAAACTACACTTGTTTTCTCATATTTCTCACATTGACATAATTTAACAAGATATTACAGTTCACACTTATAACCCTTGTGAATATAACACTTCAGAAACCCATTAATTCCTGCCTTAAAATGCTCCAATAATTGACCTTCCACATGGTACACTCACAGGAACAAAGACTCTGTGCCAACAGAAGTACAGCACGATCTATATTAGTCCCACTTTCTACAGCAGTCCCATAGCCTGGAATGTTATGACGCTTCCAAGTGCTTGTCTAAGTACTTTTTAACGATTGTGAGGTTACTCGTGGTAATTCCCCTCTCAGTAAGTAATCCCAGAAGCCCACACCTCGAGGTGAAAAAATGTTTAAATCATCTCTGAACCTCAAACCTTTCACTATAAAAGTGTGCTCCTTTGTTCTTGGCCCTCTGACTAAAAGGAACAGCTGCTGTCTATCCACCCTGCCCGTGTGGCTTATAATCTTATCCTTCTGAATCACTGACTCCTCAGCTTTCTCTGCTCCAAAGTAAACAACCCGAGCTTATCTAGGCTCTCTCCATAGCTGATATGCTCCATCCCAGGGAACATCCTGGTGAATCACCTCTGCACTCCCTCCAGTGCAATCACATCCTTCCTGGAATGTGGCTCCCAGAGCTACATGCAGTATTCCATTTTCGCCGAACCAAAGCCCTGTATAGGTCTTATAATCTACACCCTGATTATGAAACACAACACTCAACGACCAATTCTTAACTAGTCCATTAACCTGTCCATCAGAAAGTGAGGACTGCAGATGCTGGAGATCAGCGCTTAAACAATGTGTTGCTTGAAAAGCGCAGCAGGTCACTCAGCATCAAAGGAGCAGGAGAATCGCCGTTTCGAGCATAAGCCCTTCTTCAGGAATCTGCCCAAAACATCGATTCTCCTGAACCTTTGATGCTGCTCGACCTGTTGCGCTTTTCCAGCAACACATTTTTAAGCATGAACTTGTCCAGTCACATTCGGGGATGTGTGGAGAAGCACAGTGTGCTGCCATTCATTGAGTCCTCCCCTGCCTGGATCCTTCTCCCAATGTGCATCTCCTCATATTTATCAGGGTTACATTCCATTTGCCATGGATCTGCCCATCTGACCATTTCATCTGCATCTTCCTGTAACTTCAGGCCTTCCTGCTCACTGCGAACCAACTGGTCATTTTTTATGTCAAACATACACTTAATTATCACACCTCCCCAACTCTCCACCGAGCCCCTCCACATTCGCATTTGTTTTTGTTTTGAATAACACAAACAATAAGGAACACATCACTGATCCCTGTGGTACACCAAGGGACACTGGTCTCCAGTCACACAAACAGCCTTCTCTCACTACCCTTTGCCTCCTGCCTCTAAGACAATTTTCGTTGTAACTTGTCAAGTTATCATTTATATTGTGAGATTTTACATTATTTTTCAGTTTCCCAGCTGGAAATTTGTCAAAGGCTTTCCTACAAAGCTAAACAATCGACCTCCTCAAACTAATTCAATCACATCCATTAGATGTCACTTCCTTCTGATAAAGTCATGATGATTATCCCTGATCAGACCTTGCGACTCTGATTGCAGTTCAATTTTCTCCTTCCCTATTTTCTCCAGTAGTTTCCTTAACAGTGACCTAACAACCGCTCGTCTATAGTTTCCTGGTCTATCTCTCCCACCCGAACTGTGAAGTGGGATCGTGTTAGCAGTTCTCCAGTTCTCTGGCACCTCCCCTATGCTCAGATCCGAATTAAAATATTCAGTCAGGGTCTTTCCTCCATTCACCCCAACAGCCGGCTGTGATACAACTCATTCAGTCATGGAGATAGGTCCAAATTTATACAGAACAAAGCCTCAAATCATTTCTTGTATTTTACATCAATCTGTTCAAGAGTTTCCCCGTCCATCTCTTTGAATTCTGTACTTGTCTTCTCCGTCTCTAAAGTAAAATAGATGTGATGGTCTCATGTAACGATCCATCAATGTTCTCCAGCTTGACACACAGATTGCCCCTTTGGTTTCTAATGGACACTAACTGTTTGCTGATTATTCTGTTCTACTTGTCCGTGTAGAATATTGGATGAGCAGAGGGATCTTGGTGTCCATGTACACAGATCTCTGAAAGTTGCCACCCAGGTAAATAGTGCTGTGAGGAAGGCATATGGTGTACTGGGCTTTATTGGCAGAGGAATTGAGTTCCGGAGTCCTGAGGTCATGTTGCAGTTGTATAAGACTCTGGTGCGGCCTCATCTGGAGTATTGTGTGCAGTTTTGGTCGCCATACTATAGGAAGGATGTGGAAGCTTTAGAACGAGTGCAGAGGAGGTTTACCAGGATGTTGCCTGGAATGGTAGGAAAATCTTATGAGGAAAGGCTGAGGCACTTGGGGCTGTTCTCATTGGAGAAGAGAAGGTTTAGGGGAGATCTGATAGAAGTGTATAAGATGATTAGGGGTTTAGATAGGGTAGATACTAAGAACCTTTTACCGCTAATGGAGTCAGGTGTTACTAGGGGACATAGCTTTAAATTAAGGGGTTGTAGGTATAGGACAGATGTTAGGGGTAGATTCTTCACACAGCGGGTTGTGAGTTCATGGAATGCCCTGCCCGTATCAGTGGTGAACTCTCCTTCTTTATGGTCATTTAAGCGGGCATTGGATAGGCATTTGGAAGTTATTGGGCTAGTATAGGTTAGGTAGGATTCGGTCGGCGCAACATCGAGGGCCGAAGGGCCTGTACTGCGCTGTATCCTTCTATGTTCTATGTTCTAATATCGTGGGATTCTCCCAGATCTCGCCTACTTGTACTTCTCCATGTCCCTGTTATTCAGTCCCCTCTGTGTCTCTAAGTTTCACTGCAACCACCTCTCATGTTTCAAAACTCGAGATCACAGGGTGAGTTACCACATCAGAAAATCTTGCCGTTTTAGGGATGAATATGAATAATACCTTTTGCAGTTCCTCTGTAGTCAATATCTTATTTCTTAGATTGGGACTTCGAACAATACAAAATACTCTCATGAACACTCGATACAACTGGTGCATGACGTCTTCTATATTCCAATTACAATCACCTGAATGTAAAACTAATTTTTCTTTGCAATTTTCATATGTTCTTCCTAATACCTCTCGCTTTAACTTTTCTTATGAGCTTACTGTGTGAGTTTTTTGAAAAATCTCATGAATATTCAACTCTACGTTATCCATTGGTTCTTCATTGTCTATGTCCACAAGAATCATCTTCAAACCATTCCAAAAAAAAATGTTTGCCACTTCTGGTTTTCCTTTCATCGGTATATTCTCACACTCCCAAGTGATGTCATTACCTTCTACATAAGTAGTTGCATGTTCTTTGTAATCGAGTCCAACAGACACCCGACTGCAGATGACAAGATAATTGCTCTGTAGTTCACCCCTCTCCATCTTCATCCTTTATTAAACTGTTGGATAATTTTTGCAACCTTTGCCTTATACAGATTGGCTAAATGACTTTCGAGAATGTGTCGGAAGATAAAGTAAAAATCCGCGATGCAATCAACATGTCTATTGCTGCTTCCTCATAAATGTATGAAGTACATCTGGTCTGTCAGATTTATAAATACTCAATCCAGCTTTCTTTTCAAAGATGACCTCAACATTGATAAGAATAATCTTAGTCTTTACTTACACAAGTCCCATGGTCACTTGGTATTTCTGGAAGAATTTCTGGACATTCTTCCAATGAAGATAGACGCAAATAAACTGTTTCTTTTCCCTGAGATTTCTCTGTTCTCTGCAATAAACTATCCTGAACGCACACCAACTGTTCCACATTTGACCTTAGTTTTATTTTTTTTCATACCTTGATAGATGCTTTTTAGCAGTTTTTATGTTTTTCTTTCGTTTGCATGCTTTTTCTCTTTTCGATTTTCTTCTCAGTTTCTTGGTCATCCTTTGCTGGGTCCTATATTTCTCTGAATCCACTGGATTACTACAACTTGGCATTTTTCTAAGCTGCTTCCTTTCCTCTAATAGGTAAGTGAAGGTGGGGTTGAAAGTGATACTCGGAGAGGAGGGTGGACCAGATTGATAGCAAGGAATGTGGATGCATAGGAATGCACAAAAGTGCGGTGTGAACTTGGAAGGTTGGAGTGGGATAGGGTGGGATTAGGGGAAATGGGGAAATCCACTATGATCCCCTGTGTTTGGAGGGTCCCAAGGCAGAAAAGGAGGCTTTCTTCCTGCAGGCTTCTGGTGGCTCGCATTTGGCGATGGAGCAGGTCCAGGACCCTCATGTCCTTGGCAGAGTGGGAAGGGGAGTTAAAGTGCTCAGCCACAAGGCGATGGAATTGTTCAATGTGGCTGTCCTAGAGATGTTCTCTGAAATGTTCCACAAGTTGACCTTCTGCCTCGCCAATGTAGAGAAGAACACTTTGGATTCAATGGATGCAGTAGATGAGGCGGTCTGTCCCACCTTCATCTACCTACCGCAATCCCTGCTAACCTCCCCCCGCCTCACCCCCTTCTCATTTATCTCTCAGCCCCCTTGACCCATAAGCTTCATTCCTGATGAAGGCCTTATGCCCGAAACATCGATTTATCTGCTCTTAGTATGCTGCCTGACTGTGCTTTTCCATCACCACACTCTTCGCCTCTGATCTCCAGCATCTGTAGTCCCGACATTCTCCTCACACCTTGATGGTTTGCATGACTCAGATTTATAACAGTTACTTCAAATAAAACAAAAACTGTCGTGTACTCAAACAGCATAAAAAAACCAGTACATTGTGATCACTGTTCCCAAAATGTCCTTTACAGCAATTTTTTTTCAATTAGCTCTTCTGATCACTCAACACCACTTCCTAAATAACATGATCTCGAGTTCAGTGCTAAACAGAATGCTCATGTAAACCATCTCACACGTGGTCATGAAATCCATTTTTTCCAGCATTAGCATTCAATTGGGTTAACACAGTTTAGGTATAATTTAAACATATATCATTATTGCAGTCCCACAAATGTGTATATCTCATTTCCTGTTTTATAACATGTCCTGCATTTGTATTGCAGCTTTCACTTTGCTATATAACTCCCATCAATGTTTGCTCCTCCTTGCTGTTTTTGCGCTCCACCTTACTAGATTCTGCGGAATCTGAGCGATGTGGCCTCTGGGGAGATTAATGGTAGAGATCATCTCGCCACATCATTTATGATCTTCTCAAACTTTCATTTCTCCAGATCTCCCGTTATGCTGATGGAGTAGAGAAGGACAATGATCTTCCAACAATGCTCTGTAATCCCCCAGAGAGCTGAGACTGCTCTAACCTGGGTGGGAACCTTACAACAGGCTGGGAAAGTGTTGCTGCTGCTGTACAGGAAGATCACATCTGGAGTAGTGTGTACAGATTTAGCCTCTTCTATGAAGAAAGGGTGTTGTTATATTGGAAGCAACTCAGAGATGGTTGCCTCAACTGATTCCTGCAATGAAGGTGCTAGCTTATAACGAAGGGATGATCAGTTTGACCCAGTAGCCATTGGAGTTTACAAAAATTAAAGAAGATCTTATTTTAACATAGATGACAGGAGGAGTTAACAAGTGAAGTGAATTACACAGATAATGGAGGAATCCGTTCCGTTCTCCAGCCTGCTACACAGGAACAACAGGAGGATATTCAGGTCTTCGACCCTGTTACATCAAAACAGGACGAGGCTATTCAGACCCTGGAGCCTGACATACATTTACAGAAGGAGGCCAATCAGCCCCTCGAGCCTATAACAGTAGGCCATGCTGCACCAGTATCCTGTTAAACAGCAACAGGATCAGTCCATTCAGCCTCCTCAGGTCTGTAACATAGGAACTGGAAGAGGCCACACAGTGACTGGAGATTATTACACTGATATAACAGGAGGCCATTCAGACCCACCGAGCCTATTGCAAGGGAACTGGATAAGGATAAAAACTATCTGAGACTTCTTTCATGAGAAAGGAAGAGGTAACTTAGACATGTGTGTGTTGTAGGGGAACACGAGAAGACCAATCAATCCCTCGGTCCCATCTCCGGGATACATGAGGAGACGGTTCAGTATTTCCACCTGTTATGGAGAAGTATGAGAAGACCCATCAGCCCCACAAAATGTTACACAGCAACAGGAAGATTCCATAATCTCCCAATCCTCTAACACATCAACAGGAGGAGGTCATTCTGTGCTTGGAGGTGACACCAGAAAGATGGCAGCCCATCCAGTTTTTACACCAGCAGGATGATGAATCCAGTCAGCCACACATGCCTCTTACACAGCAATTAGAGCAGATCTCTTAAGAACTTTTGCCCATTTAACAGGATTTCAAAGAAAACGTGAAGGTTTTCGAAAGGGAAGTACTTATAACAAATGTATGCATGAGGGAGTAAAACGTAACGATAAAACTATTGTAATTTAAGACAATTATTAGAATCCATTGGTGAGGACATTTGCAAAGTTAAACCACAATCCATCGGCGTCAACAGGGTTTTACAGGATAAATCAGGTTTGAAGTGTTTGCTTGAGTTTCTTAAAGATGAGACCAACAGGGTGGACAGTGGGAATCCTGAAGCTGGAAAATATCTGGTCTTCGTGAGGGCATTGGATGTATCATTTCTCCAAAGAGTAAGTGGCAAGATCAGACAACATGGATTTAGGAGTAATTTATTAGTTCGGATGGAGAATTGGTTCACCAACAAAATGCAGTTAGATGGAATAAATGTGTCATTATCTTTTGGCAAATGCAACTTGTGGGGTGCCATTGATTTCAGTACTCTTGCCTTAACCATTTGCCATAGATAGTGTTACTGTACTCAGTTGACTGGATAAAAAATGCGATACCACATTTTCAGATTACACTAACATCGGTGACAAATTACTTCGGAATGATAATGCAAGAGATTGTGAGAATATATGGATAGGTTGGGTGAATGGCCATCATTTGGCAAGGAAAATTAAAGTGAATAAGTATGGGGCTATTCACGTTGGCCAGTATAATAGAAAAACAAATTATTATCTAAATGGAGAGAAACTTCAAAGTGCTCAGGAACAGAGGGATCTGTGTGTCTGTTTGCATATCACAGAAAACATGCAAGTAAGGAGATATGCAAGCATGATTTCAGTGTTTATTCATACACGGATAGAGTAGAAAGGTAGGGAGTGTTGGTGTAGATTTGCAAGGCATGAGTGAGGCTGCAACTGGAGTACAGTTTGGGTGCAGAATGAGGTACTTCCATCGGAGGCAATTCAGAAGAGCTTTTTAGATTGATTCTATATTTGAAGTGTTTTTACTATGTGGGCGGCACGGTGGCACAGTGGTTAGCACTGCTGCCTCATAGGGCCAGAGACCCGGGTTCAATTCCCGCCTCAGGCGACTGACTGTGTGGAGTTTGCATGTTCTGTCCGTGTCTGCGTGGGTTTCCTCCGGGTGCTCTGGTTTCCTCCCACAGTCCAAAGATGTGCGGGTCAGGTGAATTGGCCATGCTAAATTGCCCGTAGTGTTAGGTAAGGGGTAAATGTAGGGGTAGGGGTATGGGTGTGTTGCACTTCGGCGGGTCGGTGTGGACTTCTTGGGACGAAGGGACTGTTTCCACACTGTTATTAATCTAATCTAATATGAAGAGAAATTGAGCAGTTTAGACCGAAACCCTCGAGTTTATAAGAACGAAAGGAGATCTCATTGAGGTCCGTAAAATGTTAAAAGTAATTGAAAGTGTAGATGTGGAGTGGATTTCTTTCACTGGCACAATCTACAACAAGAGACTAGAGTTTTAGGATGGAGAGATGGCAGGAAAGTGGAATAGAGGCCGCGTTGACATCAGCCTCATCGACGGGTTGGATTCCTCTCGGATGTTCCTTGTTCTAATTCAACTCTTCGACTGTGTTACCCAGGAATGGGGGAGGACTGTGTATCATACAGGAAGCAGGAACTCAGGATAAATCAGTTTTAGAGAGAACGTAACCAGTAGGGTCACACAGTGACCAGCGCTGGGTTCTCAACTATTTACAGTCTATATTAATGATCAGGAGGATGGAACAGATATGCAGGTGCTGAGTTTGGTGATGTCGCCGTGGTAAGCAAGAGATTACTTTATGAAGAGAGGGTGGAGAGTCTGCAAATAGATTCAGAGAGGTAAAGGCAATCGGTAATAGTTTGGCAGGTGGAATGTAACATAACCTGGCATTTCATTTACAGTGATAATGGAAGGCAGTATGTTACTGAAATGGAGAGGGATAACAGGATATAATAATACTGTGTACTGGGGACGTTCACTCAGACCCCTTCAGACTTAGTAGAGTTTGCTTCATCCCTGATCATCTGCTCCTTGACGCTCCAAGTGACCCCATTGCTCTCCATACACACAGAATACTTTGATGTGGATGATTGGTGGTGGGGATGGTGCATCAAGGGAACGGCCTTTGTCCAATATATAATAATTTCATTCTACGTGGAGACCCGATGACGATATGAATGGCTGACTGCTTCTGAATGAAGAGGCCCTGACTGATGCCAGGACAGTAGGTATTCACCAACATGATGTACTATGCATGGGCGCGCTGCAACATTAATAGAGAGAGAGATCTTTCAGTTCCTCTTCCTCTTCCCATTGACATGGGGTACTCTGCAGATGTCATGCACACCACCAGGAATCCCACTATTTTTGGATAAACATGGCAGCTCCCTGCTGTGGGAGAAACAATGTATTTACCGCATCCATCATATATATCCTCCATCACCGAATGGTGACATTGATGTTGAGATACTGGGAGATGATGGATATGCCACATACTATGTCTGAAAAGTTCTGGATCATAGAAGCTATGATCCTAACAGCCCTTGGCAGCACCATCCTCCCCCTAAGTGTAGCTTGGGAAGCTGTTCCTGGAAAACCCGGGCGGATACAGCAGATCCCTTTCCTCAGACACACTCACTCCGTGGTTTCTAATCTTCCCCTCTCTTTGCCTCTGAGCCATTTGTTGTTCATTTAGGGATCATGAATTGAAGCTTCCAACCCTTCTGCGATCCCTAGCAGCTTCTGAATGCTGCAGCTAACATCAAAACGCGGAATCCTAGTCTGGGAGAGCTTTCCATTGTTACCACCGTTTTAATAAAACCTAAAGACTTTCTCAGTTATTTACTTGGACTGTTTTCAGACAGCAGTTCCGCACCTCTGCCTTTAAAACCTCTCTTCAAAAAAAGCCCAAGAGAAAATAATCTTTTTATATGGATACTGTCCTCACAACTCTACCTTTAATAAAATAATGCATCAATATACAAAGATGGATTCACTTTAGACCTCCTAATCTTCCTCTATTAGTAGACTGCAATGCATATATATTACATTGACTCTGAGCATACAAAAGTTGACAACTAGTTTCGATTTCAGTCATTTTGCTCCGGCCACAGAATCCTTTGTCTTTCTTCATCCAAGTCTCCACAACGTGTCAAAACTTAGGTTTTCTCGCTCACTCAACTGCATAATTTCAAACTGAATGGCAGCAATAATAAGCTCAATCGAAACAGACTGGTGTTTTCTCCCTAAACTTCTGCAAATTCTTTACCGGGTCATGATCAGTGATAACGCTTTGTCTCAGGTATGTTATTCGCAATTTAAATGCTGGACTATTGGAAAGCCAACATCAAGCTCAAGGCCTCCTTCCCCATTGCGGAATAAATCTGTTGATGTTTCCACTGGACACTCCAACCACGCGTTACAGAATGGAGCACTTCTCATCTTTTCAATAGTCCCTCTGAATGACATAGCTCCTCATATCTCAGCATAAAAAAATTACATACTTCTGTACGTCTTAATGCTGTAAACTCTTTACCTGCTACTCCTGGCCTATGCCAGTAAACCTTAATTTCACAGGTGTGTGTTTTAAGAAAATCTCGTACATTCTTCTCAATCTCTCACAGAAACCAAACTTTTATTTCTGAACCCAATCATCATCATCAGCCATTTCAGTTCTAATCTTGCCGTTTTAATTCTCTGCTCTTCCACACGAATTCTCACAACTGCAGGAGAATTACTGAACTTCTCCAAAATAAGAATCTCTCTAAGAGTGTCATAGTTTTGTTTTGTTTTTAGTACCTTTACATACCTTTCGAAATTACTTTGTTTTGTCCTTTCAAAATCAATGTGCGTTTAACCAGGCACCCGTTTTTAGATTCCTGAAATGCTGTATGTCGGCTTCTGGCACAAGCTGATGGCTTTCTTCACCACCTCATACTGGCCAGTTACCTCCTCCGATAGGGATGTCAATACCCACCAGCGCTGATTGGATCAACTAAATCCACATAGTCAGTGTCCACTGCATTCGTTCAGCCATTTCTAAAATGAAATTCAAAATGCTTCCCCATCCTTCTCATCAAATTTAGATAATGCCTGGATGTATTTAAACAGAACTCGATCAGGCCATTGGCGACTATAGGGTTGCTCAACCTCACTATTCTCCTCATCCAGGTCACCGTCTACCTTCATCTCCGCCTAAAATGTCAACTTTCCTCTTCAATTGCTAACTTTTGAAGTTGAAACTCTCTACTTTTCTTCTCTCTTTCTTCTTCATTTTCCTTTCTTTTATTTCTACTTTCCATCATAATTCAACCTGTTTCAATTCCTTCTCATGTTCAAAGTGCCTCATTTGAAATTGAATTCTAGCCATTTCCAAAGATTCTGATGACATTTCCACCAAATGTAACAGCCGAGCTATCGCTGTAATTATCTCTCATTTTCTCACAGACAATCGGAACCCCAAGTCTAGCTTGTCTGTCAATTCCTACAGCTTTGCCTTCATTACCTTTTGTAAAATCCTCAATTTTACTTCTTCCACACCCAGAGAACTCTTAGTGACTGAAAGAATCTTTATTCACAAAACACTGTTTAAACCAACCGAATTCAACATCCACAACAAATGACACTAACAACTACCAAACGCCACCTTTGAACCCAATAGTCTCCTGCTGCATACTCTCCATTGTCTGCATGAGCCTATTCTGGTTCCTTTGGATTCCTCCCACAATCTAAAGATGTGCATGTCAGGTGAATTGGCCAGACTAAATTGTTTGTAGTTTTCAGAGATGTGTGGGTTAGGGGTCTTTGCCGGGGTAATAATGGGGTGGAGGATTGGGTATGGGTAGGTTACTCCTCGTAGGGTCGGTGCGGACTTGTTGGGTCGAATGGCCTGTTTGCACACAGTAGGGATTGTAATTCTAAATCCAATTTGGTATTGTCGATTTAGGACCAGCCAAGTGTCCCCAGTTTGCTATAGACCAACTAAATGCCTCAAACTATTTTAAGAAGGTAGCTTGGATGGCAACCTTTCCTTATTTTAAAGGTACATGTGAAGTGGGTGTTTCAGATGTGATGCTAGTCAAACCACTCACCATTAATTAAAACACAATATACTTAAACATTTTAATGATATCTATACACAATGAAAAGGAATCTAGAATAATTTAGCTATTGGAAACCTTAACCGAATAATGAACTGTTACAATATACTAACATCACATAAACACACCCCTTGGCAAAAAGGAACATTCAGAAATACATTCGTGCATACAGTTCTCCAATCTGGGAGGAAATAGCATCAAGTGATGTTTCAGAGAGAGTAGCAGCTAGGAATAATTTACTAAAACTTGCAACCCTTCTGGGACATCAAACACCTGATGACTGCTACAGCTACAAGGAAAAATCTCGAAAGCCTGGTCTGTGCCAGCTGGCCATTGTTCCTAATATTTATTGAAAAACCTAAAAGCCTTGTAAGTTATTTACTTGAGCCCTTTTTAGTTGTTAGTTTGACCTTTAAGACCTCTTACTTTAAAATGGAGAAAATAACATTTTTTTTTAAAAAAAAGTGACAGCATTGTCACATAATTTAGATGCCTGGTCCTTTACTCAGTGGGCTTCCTCGTGTTACTGATCGCAAGGTCATATGAGCGGGACAAACACAGGTACTGTCCAACTTACAAGGGTGCGTCTCATAACATCTAAATCATGCCTGACCATGGACCATCACATAGGATATACCAGGAAGTGAACAACAACTTGACACACACCATTTAACTGTTTCTGAGCTACACAATGCGAGCTCTCAATACACTAGGGAGCCAAATCCTAAGGCCAGGGAAAGATACAGAGGGACAGAGAGATTCACATTAAAGACAGAAACAGACAGTTAATTAACTGAGAAATGTTGTGGAAGTATAGGGAAAAAGACAGGGCAGTGGGACTAACTGCAGAAGTGAGATCTTCGAGAGTAAAATTACAGGGAAGAGAACATTGAATAAAGGCATTGTCAGATCAGCTGAAATCGTTTGTTACATCAAATTCTGAATCTGCTTCACAGAACACCATAAGCAACATAAACTGGGACAAGATGACAGCCCAGCATGGAGGGTTGTGCAGACCATGCTAGTGTGTTGCTCAGTAAACTGCACTATTTGCCCAGCATGGAGCGTATTGCAAACTTTACTACCTTATGCTAACTATACTCGCATCAGTTACTGCCTACAATGGGAAGGTTTGCTCTCTCGGTATGTGTGCTTTTTGTGTGTGTGTTGATCAGAGACTGAGGGAGAGTGTGTGCGCGTGCGCGTTAGGCGTGGCTGAATGCGAAACTCATTGTTTGAGAAGGAACACACACGGAGGATTTTATTTTAATTATGAACACCTGTCAGGTTTTATAATAATCAACAGAGAGAATGAGAAAAGTTTCGTGGACAGATACGGTGAAGTGCTTGAGAATGTTAAAATAAAGGCATTGCCAGACACAATAGCAAGATACATCACCATGCACATGAATGACAGATGGATGGGAGTTTGGTGTGAGTTCGAATCAGATTTGCTTTGGCAGGTTTGAAGCCGGGAGTCAGCAGCAGATTATTGGCTTCATTAAGACTGTACTTCATAGCTCAAGATTCAAACAGCAAATGAAATAAGCCAGTGAGATATATTCTGGAATGGTGAGTATTTCAAGTTAGAAATGGTCAGGGAATGTTGTCAACAATCAGCTCATAGTCAAAGGGATCTCCCACAGTTGTGACTTTTTTGCTTCAGCTGCAGATATTGGCCAGGGATGTGAAAGAAACAGTGGAAGGAAGTGGAGTTTGTAACCAGAACAGTAGACAGTGTCCTCCATGCTTTTAATATTTAAAAAAACAAAGGCAATGATATAATGCATTGCCGTCCTCTGCTGAAACTGATTAGAGACCCGTGAGTAACAAGGTCAGAGCAGAGAGGGAGACAGTAATTGAACACGTTCATTGATGTAGTTAGTAGTGGTCTGTCGAGTGAAAATCTGAATTCAGAGTTTTAACGGGAACAATAATAGTGGCAAGAAGTGTAGACTATATGAAATAACAATAATAAAGTCATAACTGGTTAATAGAAAACAAAATCTGGACAGTGACACTCACCAGGAACACCAACGATAGCCAGGAAAGGATAATAAAAGTATTGAAGAATAAGAACAGCGTAATAGATCTGAAATGATAATGGCCACCAATCAAATGCAGAAAGATACCAAACATAATCGGATAAGCGCCTGTCTATTGCTGGAATATTCCACTCTGATGTTCTCAGATTCTGATCCATTGTTGAAACATTCCAGTCTAATGTTCTCAGAGTCTTATCCATTGTTGTAACATTCCAGTCTAATGTTCTCAGATTCTGATCTCTCCTCCCCCTCCCTCTGGATCTGCTGATCCCTGTCAGTGCTGTCGGTGATGTTCCCGCTCATGTTATGGGATAACACATTGAACAGAGCCCATTTATCATTAAAAGATGGAAACTCTCCACTGGGATAATTAGAATCCATGGAGACTGGCATTAATCACAGTCACTGAACAAATAGGATCAGTAACCAGTTCCATACATCACTTTTCATATCACTATAAAAGGGAGCATTTACTGGGTTTGGATGGAATGGATAAGGGTTGCTGAGAGATTGACCATACATCTTTCAATCTGTGTATGAGAGTATTAACAGGACACTGCAGGGGTCTATATATGTTCCCCTCTGTTTATGAATGGAGGCAGTTATAAAATAACAGATTGGCTGCATAAAAAATAAGACGGGTGGGCAAGTTTCTAGATAACTGAACACAAAGTACGGTACTTATTGACCAGTGTGAGGCTACTGCTGGTTTTAATGCCCTTTATCAAATCCTTTCATGACCTTGAGACAGAGCATTGAGAGTGCTGCTCAGGAACAGGCCAAAACAATTCTGTTCCTATGAACCTCTTACAGAGGGATAAGAGAAGGCCATTCAGCCCATATCAGCCTGTTGCTACTTGCAAAGGTGGAAACTTGAATATTGGCACTTTTTGACAACAGAATCATTCAAAACAAAGAGCTGTGCCGCTGCAGCAGTATGAGGTGTTACTGAGAGGGCACCTGGAGTACATTGTGTTGTTTGTGTTTTTGTAACTGAGAAGGGATGGACCTCCATTAGACACAGTTTACTGCCTGCTCATAATCCATGGGTTGCTGTGACATGGGTCTGTTACACCGGGACATGAGGAGGCCATAAAGCCTCTCGAATATTTTATATAGGAACAGGAGGAGGCCAGTCAGCCTTTTGGCTCTATTACAGAGGGACAGGAGGAGGTCATTCAGCCTCTCCAGTCTGTTACAGAGGGACAGGAGGAGCCAATTCAGCCTCTCGAGCCTGTTACAGTGGGGCAGGAAGTGTTTATTTAACTTTCAAGTCTGTTACGCATAAATATTAGTTTTAAACTAGTTGTGGAACAGGAAAGACCTGATGTAAACATTAAATTTCTAACTTTTTATAAGGCCAATTTTGAAAGTGTTGGGCGAGCCCTGTGAAAGGCTGATTGGAATACCCTATTTGCAGGTTAAGGGAGGTTGGAAAATGCAAGGCCATCAAAACTTGGTTTCATAGAGTCCAGAGCCAACGTCTTCCTGTTAGTGAGATGGGCAAAGCTCGTGGGTGCAGTGAGTGCTGGATGGCTAGATATATTGATGCTTTGTTCAAGGTAAGGAAGGAGGCATATGTCAGGTAAACAGAGCTGAGATCAAGTGAATCCCGAGACGAGTATAAGGACAGTAATTGTATGGGGAAATTGGGCCAAAAAAAGGGGACATGAGATGGTTTCAGAAATAGGGTTAACGAGGCATTGAAGAAATTCTACAAATTCTTTAATGGCAAAAGATTAACTAGTTACAGAATATGGCACCTTAAAGATCAGTAAGGCTACCTATGTGTGGAACCACAGGAGATGGTACGGATATAAAACAAGTATTTCTCCTCAGTAGTTAGTGTGGAGGAGGTTACAAGAGCGAGAGAATGAAGAAATATATAATGATGTCTTGAAAAGAAGCCGTTTTATAAATCCCTGGGACCTGATCCCAGAAGTTTGTGGGAAGCTAGGAAAGAGACTGCGCGCCTTTGTCTGATATATCTGTATCATTGATTTCCACAGGTAAGTTGCAATAGACCGGAGGGCTGCTAACATAGTATCATTATTTGAGAAAATACGGAAAAAAACAGGTAAATATAGACTGGTGATCCTGACGTCAATCGTGAGTAATTTGTTGGAGGGGATTTTGAGGGAAAGGATGTAATAGCATTTGGAAAGACAAGGACTGAAGTGGGCTTTGTACATTGGAGATCACGTCTCATTGACTCGGTGGAATTTTTGAGGAAGTGATGAAGATGATCGATGAAGGCAGGACAGTGGAGGTTGTCTTTATGGAATTCAGTAAGAAAGCCAAAATGTTCTACATGGTAGACTGGTTAGCAAGGTCAGACTGCCTGGGATCCAGGGAGAGCTCGCCATTTAGATCCAACATTTACTTGAATATCGGAGACAGGGCGTGACAGTGATCATTTGTTCATTAAACTTGGAGATCTGTGACTAGTGGCGTGCCGCAAAGATCAAGACTCGGCACACTGCCTTTTGTTACTTATACAAATAATTTGCACTTGAGTATAGGAAGTATGGTCAGTAAGTTTGTAGATAATTCCAAATTTGGTGGTGTAGTCGACAGTGAAGAATGATATCTCAGAATATCATGGGGCATTGATTAGGTCGTTGATGGAGTTTATTATAGATAAATGAGTGGTGTTGCATTTTGGCAAGAAAGATTAGGGCAAGACATATAGGTAGAGCCCTTTCGAAAGTTGCCAATCAGGGAGAACTGCATAGAAATTATAGAATCCCTTCAGTGAGGAAACAGGCTATTCGACCCATCGAGGCCACACCGACCATCTAAATAATATCCCACTGGACCTCCACCTACTCTACCCCTCTGTGCCTGCATTTCCCATGGATAATCCACCTCTCCTACACATCCTGCGCACTCTAAGCAATTTAGGATGGCCATTCTACGCTTACCTGTATATCATTATACTGTCGGAGGAAAGCATAGCACCCGGAGGAAACTCACACAGACATGGGGAGAATGTACAAACTCCATACAGTCAGTCATTCAAAGATGGAATTAAATCCAGATCGCTGCCCTGTGAGGCACCGTGTGCTGCAGGTTCTCAGTTCCTTGAAAGTGCCGTCACAGGTAGACAGCATCGTGAAGAAGGCACTTGGTGATCTTCCCTTTGCTGGTGCGTGCTTTGAGTCCAAACATTTGCATGACGTGTTGCATCTGTACAGGACATTGGTTTGACCACTTTTGCAATATTGCCTTTAATTCTGGTCACTCTGCTGTCGGAAAGATGTTGTCAAACTTGAAAGGGTACAGAAGAGTTTTAAAAGAATGTTGCAGGTGTTGGAGGTTTAGAATTACAGAGAGAGTTTGAATCGGCTGGGGCTACTTTCAAGTGTTGAGGCTGAGGGGAGACCTTAAAGAGGTTCATAAAATCATGAGGGGCATAGATAATGTAAACAGTCAATGTCTTTACCACAGGATTGGCGAGTCCAAACTTAGAAGACAAAGGTTTCAGTTGAGAGGAGAAAGATTTTAAAAGGGACATTTTGAAACAATATTTTCACACAGAGACTGCTGTGTGTATGGATGAACAACCAAAAGAGGTGGTGGAGGCTGGTACAGTTACACCATTAAAAAGGCATTTGGATGGATACATGCATGGGAAGTGTTTAGTGGGAGATGGTACAACTGCTGGCAAGGGGGAAGAGATTAATTTAGGATATTTGGTGAGTATGGATGACAAGACCGCAGGATCTTTTCCGTGATGAACATCTCTGAGAATCTATTGACCTTTGAGTGTTTAACATGGGAACAGGAGGAGGCTATTCAGCTTCTGAATTCTGCCAGTCGGCTTGCTTGCTCATTTACTGAGAGTCAAAAACAAAAATACATCATTCAGATTTTGATGGTGTTTTACAGAAACAGGGGAAAGGCTTTTCATCAAGAAGAACCGTAAAGAATTGGAAGAGGCCATTCAGTCCCTCAATTCCATTCCACAGGTGCAGCAGGGGACCACAGATCTATTGGGGACTGTTACTCTGGAGCAGGAGGAGGAGGACATGTATTTTCACAAAACTTTGGATTAGGAGGCAGTCACTCAGCTGCTGAAGACTGGAACACAGGAATAAGAGGCAGTCACGCAACTGCTCGAAACTGGGGCACATAGAAATCTGGAGACTGTTGAGGCCCAAGGATCCTGTTACGCAGGAACAGGAGGAGGTTACTCACTCACAACCACTATGGGACACTGGTAGGGAAGTGGAGTTTGTTTGAACAAACAGAAATATATGATAAATTGCATTAGTGGTCCATTCAATCCTGTCCCACCATTCACTCAGACCACGGCTGATCTGATGGTGATTCCCTCATTCTATTTTACGGAGACCCCCTCTCTGCATCCTCTGCTCCATTTGTTGGTCATGTTGCAGACCCAGATGCTGTAACAACAGTCACCATCACTCATCCAGAGGGATGGGTCTGACCAGATGTGACGGGATTTGAAGGATCCAATCACAAGAATGAAAACATAAATTGAAGGTATTGCCAGATGTTTAGTTCTCTCCCAATCGCAATCCAACTCACATAACCACTCCATCCATTATACGTTCAGGATGGAGCACTGTACAGATCCAGTTAGCGTACCGCTGAATGCAACCCAGCAATATCCAGAATGGAACTCTGTGCAGCCCATACCAATGCTTGATCTATAATCCTAGGCTAAATGTCCAGTGCAAGGAGCTGTGCAGACCGCACTGGTTCGTTCTTATCTCAACCCAGGCTGTTGCATTTTTCGGTAAAACTGTGTTAGGTCGCTTCCCAGTGTGGGGTAACTTGCAGCCAATGCTGGAAGTGACAGGATGTGCAGCTACCATCCATTTACAGCTCCATATCTCCACTGTGCTTTAAAGAGGTGCCGTGAATGTGAAAATCACTGCGATGGAGAGATGTAAGTGCAAACATTTTAAATACCAATAGTTCTGATTAGGGCGAGTATCACACCAGTATGTAAAGATGAAATAACTGAGGTAATATCCAAAAAGGTTTTGTGAATGGTGAAAAGTCGTTAGAGGGGGATTGGTAATGTTATAGTGGTGCACTATGAGCCTCCAATCAACAATGGGAATTAGAGGAACAAATACGCAGGGAGACTGGGGAGACCTACAGGAACAATAGGGTTGATAAAATAGGTAACTTTAATTTGCCGAACAGAGACTGGGACTTCCAGATGTTTAAGAACTTAGATGGAACGTAATTTGTTAAGTGTGTTCAGTAAGTTTCCACAAGCTGTATAGCGGGTCCGACTCAGGAAGGGACAGATTTGACCTACTGTTGGGAAATAGGGCAGTATAGGTGGAGGAGGTTAATTGGGGAAGCAATTGGGAAAAGTGACTGGAGTCGTTTTAATTTTAAAATAGTTATGGGAGGGACAAAATTGTTCCACAGATTCAAGTTCTAAATTGGGACAAGACGAAATTTGTTGTAATTGGACAGTGGATTGCAGGGGATGTTTGGAGGAGTTTGGTTCGAGATAAAAGGATCCCGGGCAAGAGGGAGGGCTTTAAAAGTGAGATAACTCGAGTTCAAGGATTCAATGTTCCTGTGAGGGTTAAGGTAAAGTGAGGCTGGAAAAGAGAACCTTGGATGACAAAAGATATTGAGGCTCTGACCAGAAAAAAAGGTGGCGCGCCTCACTTTCAGCAGCTCGGATCAAGGGAATCCCTGGAAGTACAGAGAGGATAGAGGAGTTTACTGAAGAAGGAAATCAGCAAGGAGGAAAAGGGGTATGAGATAATCTTGGCTGAGAAGATTAGGGTGAATCCAAATTCTGTATAGTAAAGTAAAAGAACAACTGGAGAGAGAATAGGATGTCTTAAAATCCAAAATGGGCATGCATGTGTAAAACCTTAAGAGATTGGTGAAGTCCTCAATTTCCCCTCGATGTTTACCATGAAAAAAGACATGAATACCTCTGCCCTTTGGGAGATTAGTTGTCATATATTGGTACTGTCCATATCTCAGGAGAGTGCTCCTGGACATATTAGAATGCACACGGTCAGACAAATCTCTTGGTCCTGACCAGATATATATATAAGAGTATTGCAAGAGGTGAGAGCAAAGGTCGAGATGCCAAGGCTCCAGAAGACTGGGCTTTAGCAAATGTTGTGCGCTTATTCAAGAATGGCTGCATAGAAAAGCCTGGGAAATATAGACCCGTAAGCTTCACACCTGTTTTCGATAAACCACTTGAGAAGGTTCTGAAACATAAGATGTGCATGCATTTGGAAATACAGAGATTTATCAGTATAGCTTTGCGCGTGGCAGATCATGCCTTACACATTTTGTTCGAGTTTCTTGAGGAAGTGACCAGGAAGGTTGACGAGGGCAGGATGGTGGACATATTCTATATGGATTTCAGTAAGGCCTTTGATAAGGTTCCACAAAGTAGGCCCCTCGAGAAGGTTAGATCGCATGGACTCCAAGGTGAACTGGCAAATAGGCGACACAATTGGCTTGACATTAGGAAACAAATGACTATGGTGAAGGTATGCTTGTAGGACTGGAGACCTGTGACTAGTGGAGTGCTTCAGGGGTCGGTACTGGGCCCACTGCTGTTTGTTATCTATATCAATGATTTGGATGAGAGTGCACAACGCAAGGTTAGTAAGTTTGCAGATGACTCTAAAATAGGAGGCATCGTTTACAGTGAGGGACGTTAAAACGTTATCAGAAAATGCTTCAGTACGTTGATCAGCTGGGGAAATGGGCTGAGAAATAGCAAATGGAGTTTCATATAGTTACGTGTGACATCTTACGTTTTGGACAGTCAAATCCAGGTAGGTTTTTAATGATGAACGAGAGGGCCTTAAGGAGTGTAGTGGAACAATAGGACGTTGGAGATCAGATGCACGGTTGCCTGAAATTTTTGTCACAAATACACAGGACAGTGAAGAAGGCTTTTGGCACACTGGCCTACATCAGGGCATTGAGTATAAAAGTTAGGACGTTATGTTGCAGTTGTACAGGATGTTGGTAAGGCTGCTTTTGGAATATTGTGTTCAGTTTTGTTCAGCTTACTCTGGAAAGGATATTATTGAACTAGAAAAAATGCAGAAGAAATTTACAACGATGCTTCCTGGGTAAAGGGTCTGAGTTATAGAGAGACACTGGACAGGTTAGAACTTATTTCTTTACAGCATAAGAAACTGAGAGGGTTCTTATGGAAGTGTACATCTTATCAAATCATGAGAGGCGTGCATGGGGTGAATAATTCAAAAGGTTTTTGCAAGGTTGGGGAATCGAGGACTAGTGGACATCCGTTAATGTGTGGAAAGGAAACAAATAAAAATGAACCTGAGGGGCAAATTTTTTTACACAGAGCATGGTACGCATATGAACTGAGCTGCCTGTGGAAGTGTTTGAGGTGGGTACAATAACAACATTGAAAAGGCATTTGGACAAATACACAGATAGGAAAGGATTAGATGGATACAGAGCAAGGGCAGGGAAACGGCAGATTGGCAGATAAGGGGCAATTGCACCATGGTGAACATAGTGGATGGACTAGTACAGAGGGGGACCGTTCTCTTCCCAGAGGGAGCCGCATCACCAGACCCAGCGAACTGGGTCTGAGCTCCCCACCCAGCTCAGTGCAGTATCTGCGGTCTGAGGAAATGTCCAGCACTACAGGGCAAGCATCAATAGCATTCCCCGCTCTGTCAGGATAAGTGTCACCGTATTCTCTCTGCTCCCTCACACTCACTGTATGTCTGTTATAGCACCGACACCCGAACAAGTCTCATGGTCTCCCACTCTCACTACCACTTGCAGCACCTTCCCTCGCTCTGTATCTCTACCTTTCGCCTTTGCAAAACACTGTCATAGAATATTCTGGAGAATGCCGATTATGGAATGTCCCAGATAATGTTCCAAATAATTCCCAGTTTCTGGAAAATGGCAGTGTCCCAATGTATAACACGTAAGTGGAAGGAGTAGAGATGTACATTTTCCAATTCACACACAATTTAAACCATGCTCAGGCCATTCAGCCCTTCAAACGTGCTATGACACTCAATAAGGTCCCCGCTGATCTGATGGTTTTCTCAACTACATGTTACAGGAACTTTCGCACATTCAATCCCCTGGGTTTCTGTCACAGACCAGATTGCACTCAGGTATCTTTACCCCGGATTTTTTCAAGCGCCTGTTTGAGGGCATTTCCCATGGGGACGGACACTCCTAACAATATATTCCATCATTTATATACTTTCATGCAACCGTCAGCATGTATTACACAGACAAAACAAAAATATACACTTATTTTATGGTTATAGATATCCAATCACACTTAGTAATTCTGGTTATTTCACTTTACTCACCTTAATGATGTTAAACCAAAATCAGCTTCTAAACACATCTTGTTATAAAATACAATTGCAAACAGAGAACGTTTTTACCCTCAGCCGTTACCTTAAATGTTATCTGAATTGTACCACTTTCCTTGTTATGAATGTTTCTCTTACCCTTTGCCTGTGACTTTTTCTGTCTGGAACAGCTGCACTGTCTCCCAATCAGTTGGCTGGACGGCAGGTTTGTGATGCAGAGTGAAGCCAACAGCGCAGCTTCAGTTCCTCACATTGACAGAGGTTACCCTGAAAGGGACGGTCTCTCAACCTCACCCCATCACCCCAGATGTGGTGATCCTCAATATAAACCACCATGAGTGGTCTCTTGTATGACAGTTTTTGGACTCTATTCATTCAATGTTAGCATTTTAATTTTTAAAAATATTTTGATTTAAAAAAAAGATTTTTAATATTATAATAAACCAATAACAAGATAACTCAAATAACTGAACAAAATTACGTCCAATTGCATGTATATACAAAACAAGTTAAAAACACTACACAGACAGAAGAAAAACAAAAATAAACAATAAATAATGAATAAATAATACAGCTCAACATAACAAAACGATAGCTTTCCTTCATCAACAAGCATTAACTGAAACACATTTTTATGTTTATAGTTCTTCCTCTCTGGACGTTGATTCATTAGACAATATCGTCATGGCTATATAAAAGCTCTCCTTAGAGTGGCAGATAAGCCTGTATCGCGGTAACCTAAAAAGGGCAGCCATGTCTGATATAAATCTCTGCTGTTTGGTGTACCATACTGGTGCATGAAGAGCTTACAACGATCCAAAAGACCCGGGAGGTTTCAGACATCTAACAAAACAGAATATGTTTCCTAGCACAAAAATTAAGATTTTTTTTCCCATGTGTATCTGTGTAAAGTAACCTGGACAGGCCAAGGAAAAGAGAAAGCAGGTCCATCTCCAATTCAGTCCCCAAGACCCACTCTATCACACCTAACACAGTGTTCCAATATATCTAAAGCCTGCAGCAGGACCACAAGCAATGCGTAAGAGTTCCTGTAGTCATTCAGCATTTCGTACATGCTGAAGATATTCCCACTTTGAATTTTGAGAGACAATCTGGGGTCAGATAGACACTATGAAGAATCTTCAACTGCATGGAATGGGTCCTATTACAGACCAAAATCCTTCGATCATTTTCACAAATATCCTCCCACGTCTTCGAAATGTTCTGAACCCCAAAACCTCTCTCACGGACATCACAAAGCAACACAGTCTCGTCTGAGGAATCACTCTCCAACTGATGATAAAGGGTACTGACAGAGAGTGTATTTTAAGCAATAGGCACCCTCTTCTCTCTTTAAGCCATGTAGAAGTCTGTTAAAAGTGTGTGTGTGTGTGAGTGTTTTTAAATCAAATCTCTGATCTGGAAAATAACAGAAGAGGTCTCTACTAGGTAGTCCATACGTACGAGTTATTTGATCAAATGATATCATTGTTTACCCCTCAAATAACACATGGTTGCTTAGTGTTTAGCACTTCTGCCTCACAGTACCAGGGTCGCGGCTTTGGTTCCGGCCTTGACTGGCTGTGTGGGGTTAACATATTCTAGCCGTGTCTGTGTGGGTTTTCTCCCACAGTCCAAAGATGTGCAGGTTAGATGAATTGGCCATTGATAAATCACCCATAGTGTTCAGGGATATGTAAGTTTGGGCATTAGTCAGGGTAAATATAGGATGGTTGGGGAATGGGTCTGGGTGGGTTATTCTTCAGAGGGTCGAGGTGGACTTGCGGGGCCCTAGGGCTTGCATCCACACTGTAGGGATTCTACTAATTCTAAATCACTCAAGCAAGGCACACGCCTGGCTGGCCACAGTTTAAACCTGGAATCCATTAACCCCGGATGACAACACAGTACACCAATTGTAGGAGTAAGAAACATGGTTTTGGCTGCATTGCCCTCAATCTGACGCATTGTCATTCATGTTTTAACAGTATTGATAATTATTGGGTTATGTCAATACTCCATAAATGTTGTCAATCTGTCTGAGACCAACAGACTAATAAGGGTTCACTTTGTCTGAGAGGGTTCAATATCTAGCCCTATTGATGCCGAGTCCTTAGCAGCTCAGACACCAACATAGGACAAAAAAGCTTAATTAATTGATTTTGTGTGGGAGTTGCAATCTGTGGGATAGTTGCAATTTGGTTAGCTTGATAAAGAGTTGCCAAATAAAAGTGCTAAACCAGCCATAAAGTCTCATAAATGTCTGTCTGGGAAACGTCAAAGGAAGCATTCACACGGGGTATAGTAAATGAGGAAGGACATTCATTTTACTACCAACTAGAAGACCCAGCCAGGATATTGAAAGTGCCTCCCATCTTTGAAGGTCTTGTTTAACTTTGTCAAACAAATGGACATAGTTCATGTTAAATAAATGATCAAAGACGAATGTAATGAATATATCGAAATAGGGAAACCCTCCCCCACGACAGCAACAACATCCCCCCCCCCGACCCCCGTGACCATTTAAAGGAAACCAGGATTTACCCTCAATATCAGGTATTTCTCCAAGACCTCCCATAGGCACAGCCTCCAACTTTGTAAAGTTAATCTTAAAGCTCGAAAATGTCACAAGCGAATTAATGCATTGCATCACGTGATCTACCGAAGTTGCGGGATTTGACAAAATCATAAAATGATTGGCATACAACATAATTTTATGTGACTTCTTTCCCACCTCTGGGGCAAGTATGTTGGGGTAATATTCCCAATTGTAATTGTAGGTTGTAATTGTAATTTCACAACCATAATGGCTGTGTTTCCCCGTTTTCCGTAGGCAATTCCATTACTTCATGTTAAGGCAAAGGCCATTTTGTTTAGATGGTATGGGCTACACAGGGAGATTCAGTCACTGGAATGGTCTAATTTTACTGCTAAACTATGTATGAAAATCATGGATAGTTGAGCCATGCAGCTTGTTAAACCAAGCGTGTACCACCTTGCATACCATGGAGGCTTGGAAACGTGGCTTCAGAACCTGAGGACAATGTTGAGAGTGTACTGTCAGGCTTTCCCGAATGATGGGGATAAATGTATTCCCTTCATCTTGTTTGCTAACGAACCTACTTAGTTTAATCCCTTTGAGTCAATATTCGGGTATGAAGTGAGAAGGCCTTTGAAACTAATAAACAAAACAATTGACAGGACAGAAGTTAAAGATTTCATATTTGGATTGTATATCTAAAATGAAGGAAGAAATTAAATCGAATAAGTGAATTAACTGAAGAGGGGAAAGCACAGACGGAAGCAAGAGGCAGACAAAAAAGCTCAAAACAGCGTACGTTTTCCCATGGGTATTGTTACAAGTGAAAGGAGAACCCTTCAAAGCCAGATTAAGTGGTCCCGAACAAATTGAGAAGAAGTTGAGTCAGACAAACAATCTGGTAAAGATGTCAGACAAAATAAAACTCTATCGGATGTAATGTGAGTATGTTGAAACCTTACAACAAAAGGGACAGGGAATTGAAGATAAAGGTCTTAGTTGTTGCCCTTTATAGAGAAGCAATCCAGGTGGTCTGGATTTTGATGTGCATCAAAATATGGAAAATATCGACGAATTCCTTGAAGAATGGGATAGGATAGTGAGATATCTGTCCCAGGAGTAAAGAACAAAATGCATGTTCAGTTGCAAGAGTCTGAAGACATCCGCAGAAACAGAATGGAAAGTACTAATTCTATTGTCCAATATGATCTGGAAGTAGGGAATGTTTTTATTCCCAATAAGACAACACCCCTACAGGCTTAATCTTCTCAATGCCTGGGGTAAGCAATCGGACCCGTATATGACACAAATTGTATCCCCGTTGCTCAGAAAGGAAGGGGGAAGAGGAGCAGAGCATAAGTAATTGGGAACTGTATAATTCGAGGGACAGAGAGGAGGTTTTGTGGTGACGAGACAGACTCATTATTGGTGTGTTGCCTCCCAGGTGCCTGGGTTCGTGATGTCTCTGCTTGTGTTTTCGGAATCCTTGAGGGGGAGGGGGAGCTGCGCCAAGTCGTGCTCCACATAGGCACCAATGACATAGGTATGACGACAGATGGGGATTTAAGGCAGAAATTCAGGGCGGATGGAAGCTTAGAGCTAATACAGGCGGTGTTGTTATCTCTGGTTTGTTGCCCATTACCGTGGTGGTGAGGTGAGGAATAGGGAGAGACAGGAGATAGGCCTCACTACTGATGAAGGGTTTTTGCATAAACGTCGATTTTTCTTGCTACCTGATCTATTGTGCTTTTCCAGCACCACTCTAATCTTGACTAAAAATCTCCAGCATCTTCAACACCCACTTTAGCCTCGAGGGAGGAGTTGGATATATGGTTAAGGGATAATGCAGTAGGGAGGATTTCGGATTCCTGAATATTTTGGGCTCTTGCTGGGGTAGATGGGACCTCTAAAACTGATCCAGAGGGGGCACAAATATTCTGGTGGGGTGCGTGTGGAAAATTGCTAACACTCTTCAGGTGGGTTTGAAATAATTTATCAGATGGATGGAAACCTAAATTGCGGTTCGAGTATACAGAAGGTTGAGAGAAGACAGGTCTGAAACACGATTTCAAGGTCGCAGGAGGGACTGGCAAGGAAGAGGTCGATTTGAAGTATGTCTCCGTAAACGCAGAGAGCATCTGGAATAAGGTGGGTGAAAGTGCAGGTGGGATCGTACCTGGGATTTCGATGTTGTGGTCATTTTGTAGACATGGGTAGAGCAGGGACAGGAATGATTGTTGCATGTTACAGGAATTATATGGTCCAATAAGAACAGAGAAGATGGTAAAGTGGCGTGGGGTGGTGTGTGGCATTATCTATCAAGGTTGCAAAAAACGACGTTGGAGGACTTGTCCTCTGAGTTAGTATGGGATGAGGTCAGAAACAGGAAAGGAGAGGTCACCCTGTTGGAAGTTTTCCACCGGCCTCCGAATAGCTCCAGAGATGTAGAGGAAAGAATAGGAAAGATGATTCTCGATAGGAGGGAGACAGATAGGTTAGTTGTTATGGGGGACATTAACTTTCCAAATACTGACTGGAAATAGTGTAGTTCACGTACTTTGGATGCGTCAGTTTTTGTCCAATGTGTGCAGGAGGGTTTCCTGACTCAGTATGTGGACAGGCTAATAAGGGCTAAGGCCACATTTGGATTTAGTACTGGTTTATCAATCAAGCCAGTTCTTAAATTAGGAGGTGAGTGAGAAATTTAGTGATAGCGAACACAATTCAGTTATGTTTACTTTCGCGATGGAACGGGATAGGCATACACCGCAGGGCAAGAGCTTGGCTGTAGGAAAGGCAATTACGATGAGATTAGGCACGATTTAGGACGCATTGGATGGGGAAGGAAACTGCAGGGAATGGGCATATTTGCACGATCACATTGAGTGTTAGAATAGCAATGTTTTTTGTTGATAGAATTATTGCAAGTTCTGACACATACGTATATATCTCTGTGTTACAAACACCAAAGAAAGGGAAGATAACTTAATCATTGTTAACATAAGGAATTAAAGATTGCATAAAGTCAAAGGAAGCAGCTTCAGAAGAATTCCAGATATTGTGGGAACCTGAGAATTCCGAAAAAAATATGTTCTAGAAATTGAGAGCCAAGAAACTCATGAAGAAATAAAAACGAACTTGATTCCAAGCAAACAGGAAACACGAAGACTTCCTAAATCTATGATCTGTATATCAAAGGAAACAAAAGCAAAATCAAATGTGAAAATTGATAAGTGATAGGTAAATTTATCGTGGAGAACAAGGAAATGACAGAGAAACTAACCAGTTACTTTGCACGAATCTTCAGGGAGGAAGATCTAGGAAATCTCCGAGAAATGCCAGGTGATCAAAAAGGATTTATGGGACTGAAGACATAAAGTCGATTCATATCAGTAAGATGGTTCTAATTGAAACTTTAGCTAGTTGATCATTGCTAAGTCTTATAAAATTATATAAAATTTGCAGGTGACATCAAAACTGGTGGTGCACTTAAGTCAGAATATAATGAGGTTTTGACTACATGGGCGAATGGGCCAAGTAATTTCAGATGGAGTTTAATTTAGATACTTATGAGGAGCTGCATTTTGGGAAAACAAATCAGAGCAAGACTTGTACAGGTAATGGTGAGGGCCTAGGGAGTGTTGCTGAACAAAGAGACCTTGGAGTGCAGGTTCATAGCTCCTGCAAAATAGAGTCACAGGTAGAGAGAATAGTGAAGAAGATGATTGGTATGCTTTCCTTTATTGGTCACAGCAATGAATGTAGGGGATTGGAGATCATGTTGTTACTGTACAATGCATTGTTTAGGCCACTTTTGGAATATTTCGTGCAATTCTTGTCTCCTTTCTTTAGGAAGGATGTTGTGAAACTTGAACATTTCAGAAAATCTTTACAAGAATTTTGCTAGGGTTGGAGGATTTGAGCGAGAGGGAGAGGCGGAATAGACTGAGGCTGTTTTCCCTGGAGCGACAGAGGGTGATGGATAACTTTATCGTGGTTTAATTTAACGTGGGGCCAGATATGACAAATAGACAAGGTCTTTGCCCTTGGGTGGAATTGTCCAGAACAAGACGACATAGGTTTAGGGTGAGAGGGGAAAAATATAAAAGGGAACTAAGTACAAAATTTTTATGCAGAGGTTGGGGCATGTATGCCAAATGAAATGGTGGTGGCAATTACAACATGTAAAAGGGATCTGGATGGGTGTGCAAATAGGAAAGGTTCAAAGGGCTCGCGGCCAATTGCTGGCATTTGGGACGAGATTTGTTTAAGATATCTGGTCAGCGTGGACGAGTTGGAGGTACTGTGAAGGTGTTGTCTCGTGGTGTAGTAAACACAAATCTAGGTACTGAAGAGATGTAGGATCATGGCAAAGGACGGGAAAATACGTGGCAACCAATTTTAATTGGCCTGTGAGCAGATAGAGTAGCAAATCATATGGTATAGAGGGCATCCTCACAGTCCATCAAATGCAGATTAACAAAAATAAAATAATGCATAACACTTGCCCGACTTTCTGCAGTATTCCCATAATTGTTGTGGTTCTGTTCGCCGAGTGGGAGTTTTTGTTGCAAACGTTTCGTCCCCTTTCTAGGTGACATCCTCAGTGCTTGGGAACCTCCCGTGAAGCGCTTCTGTGCTGATTCCTCCGACATTTATAGTGGTGTGTCTCTGCCGCTTCCGGTTGTCAGTTGCTGTCTGCTGCAGTGGCCCGTATATTGGGTCTAGGTCAATGTATTTGTTGATAGAATTTGTGGATGAGTGCCATGCCTCTCGGAATTCCCTGGCTATTCTCTGTTTGGCTTGCCCTATAATAGTGATGTTGTCCCAATCGAATTCATGTTGTCTGTCATCTGAGTGTGTGGCTACTAAGGACAACGGGTCGTGTCGTTTCATGGCTCGTTGGTGCTCATGGATGCGCGTTGTTAGCTGTCTTCCTGTTTGTCCTATGTAGTGCTTTGTGCAGTCCTTGCATGGGATTTTGTACACTGCGTTGGTTTTGGTCATGTGCAAAACCAACGTAATGTACAAAATCCCATGCAAGGACTGCACAAAACACTATATAGGACAAACAGGAAGACTGCTAACAACGCGCATCAATGAACACCAACTAGCCACGAAACGACAAGGCCCGCTATCGTTAGTATCCACACACTCGGATGACAAACAACATGAATTCGATTGGGACAACACCACTAGTATAGGGCAAGCCAAACAGAAAACAGTCAGGGAATTCCTAGAGGCATGGCACTCATCCACAAATTCTATCAACAAATACATTGACCTAGACCCAATATACGGGCCACTGCAGCGGACAGCAACTGACAACCGGAAGCGGCAGAGACACACCACTATAAATGCCGGAGGAATCAGCACAGAAGCGCTTCACAGGAGGCTCCCAAGAACTGAGGACGTTACCTAGAAAGGGGACGAAAAGTTTGCAACAAAAACTCCCAGCTCGGCGAACAGAACCACAACAATGCGCACCTGAGCTACAAATCTTCTCACAAAGTTTGAACTATTCCCATAATCCTAAATGCCACAAATCTACTGATCATCGAAGTTCTTGGCTGAAAGTCATGAAGTTTACTGCCTCAATTTACTTTCTTTTTCAAAAATTCGTAGAGCGGGACAGAGGGCAGGGTTCTCTCTACTGAGTGCACACTAAGTAAAACATGAAGACATTTTGGAATAACCCTGAGTGAGGGAGGTCCAGCTCAACTGTCAGCCGTGTCCTGGCGAGGGAACAAGATAGCGCACTACTGGAGGATGAAATCTTAATTAATCAAAGTAGATTCCCCACGTCAAACATCTCTCCAATAATCTGAAGGGTTCAATTTTTCAAACTTCTATGTGTTTCACTCCCTGGAAAATTTGACGGAGAGATGAGGAGTCTGCTGCTGACTTCCTTATCAGTTATTTGGGCCATACTCCGTTGCAATATATTTATTTTAGTGCGGCAGTAAATTCTCAAACCGCACTGCCAATTAAAACATTCTGGCAGCTGATATCACTGTCATGACCGGGTCACAAAGCTAGAAAACTTTTGTCACAGGTTGCATGCAATGTGAGTGCGAAAACCTGAAAAAAAACATCAGAATGGCAGGCCTGTGACAACTGAACTTCCTTGTTTACTTCAATTGTTAGTTAATTGAATTTGGACCAGAAATAGGTTTGATCAGGATCTTTTATAATAGGTTGGCAAGCTTGCATCAGTGGAGCGGTCTAATGTTTCCAATGAAAGTTTCCGGAGAATTAGTGTGGAAACAGCTGGAAGGAAGGCCATTCGATCGTTTATGCTGATCATAAAAAAAGGCACCGTCCTCTAAATTAGCACGTTTGTCCACGTTCAACATTGTTTCTGTAATCGATGAATTGAAAACGTACGCTTGTTCCTCATTGCAACCATGGAGACAGCTTTTCCCTGTCTGCAAGTTAAACCACCGCATGATTTCGAACTCGTCTGCTTAATCTTCTCACACCCCTGCCCACCACTCGGAAAATAAAATGATCAGACCACTCTAGTCTCTCAAAGAATTTAAGAAAATGGGTTGTTCATGCAACCCGTCAATCCTTTCTCACCAATCAGTGAGATAATTTCTGATCAATCACAACAGAAGCCAAGATTATAAATTCCTCCAGTTTACCTGTGCATAAGGTGAAGACTGTTCCCTTCTTTACCGGTGACTATTTTACAAATATAGAAATTGCTTTCTAAAGCGTCTACAATGTAGTTCTTTGAGACATCCAATACCAAGAGAATTTCGAGAGTTGATCACATCCTTACCCTCATAAGTGAAGAATGCTAGTTAGAAAGAATGTCGACGGAGAGACAGCTAAGATAACCCTTACATCAACGTGAAATAACAGAATGGCCACGTTGGGTTCTGAGTGTCGCTTATTCTGTGTCTCTGACAGAGGGTCCCCATTCAAGGAAGTCCCAAATGTGTGAATGGGCAGAGTATTTGGAACATAAAAGCGGAGACGGTCGGGGGGATGTAACGGGAGGGAGGTTAGTGAGAAGTGAATGATATACATTAACAAATGTGAATTGGATATAGTGACTGAGGCGAGTGCATTCTTGTGACTGCCCAGAATGGGATAGATTAACTGAGGAGAATGGGATATATTGGCTCAGAGCAGTTTGGATGCAGTGACTGAGTGGCAAAGATAAAAGGAATGAGCGTAGTGAGAAGTAGTAACTGCGTGGAGTGGCACATGGTGACTGAGGGCATTGTGATGTATTGACTAAGGGGTGGGACACAGACATTGAAGTGGCTGAGACATAGTGACTAAGTGCAGAGACATATTGTGAATGCTGGGAGTGTGATGTGGTGAAGTACGCAAGTGAGATTGAATGACTGACTTTAGTGAGATGTCTGAAACTAATACAGATTCTGAAATTATGAAAAACAGATACAAAGATTGTTAGATATTAATAACACAGAAAAAATATTCTTTGGCTGATCAGACTCCGTTCTGCACTTCACTATTCTGATCCCGTTTTGAGCTTTTGGTTCAGAGCGTTACATCCCTTTGTAACAAAACCTCATACCCAAATACTTCTCTGAAGTTTTGAAGTTTTCTGTCTCTACCACCCTTACAGACATGGAGTTCCAGATTCCCACCAACCAGTTGGTGAAATTTTCCTGACAGTACATCAGGCGACAATTTGATACCATCCCTTAAACTAAGACATACTCTGAAAAAAACAATCATTAACATGAGTGACGACACTGAAACTAGAGCAACCCCTGAAACCAGCACAGACACAGAAAACAATATATTTATCCAAATTAATGCAGCCTGTAAAGTTAATTGCACTACAGCTGGCGAATTGAATTCTGTTACTGAACCTACATTGTGGAGGGATTTGATTGCAGCAGTTAGGGTGAAGAGACAATG
Source organism: Hemiscyllium ocellatum (assembly GCF_020745735.1). Taxonomy (NCBI): domain Eukaryota; kingdom Metazoa; phylum Chordata; class Chondrichthyes; order Orectolobiformes; family Hemiscylliidae; genus Hemiscyllium; species Hemiscyllium ocellatum. The sequence goes on from NW_026867615.1 coordinate 90,741, forward strand.
AACCACAATCTTCCTTGAGCTGCAGATTCTCACAAATTAAGTGGATTTGAACGGATTAGGTATATTTTACTCATAGCAGAGGATATTGAGATGAGAAAGTAGTGTAAATGAATAACATTATGGTGGATGTAGACAGAGTAAACAGAGTAATTAAATTTTCATTGGATAGGCATATGAACGAGAATGGAATAGTGCAGCTGAGATGGGCTTCAGATTGTTCTCACAGTTCGGCACATCATCGAGGGCCGAAGGGCCTGTGCTGCGATGTAATGTTCTATGTTCTGAAGAGGAGAAGCAACTTTTCACGTTGATGTGGGCCTGAAAGTCACGGATGGGAACATAGATTTAAGGTTTTGGGCAGAACGTGTGAAGGATGTGTGAGGCAAAATTTCTTACAGAATTGGGGTGGGATTCTGAATCCCTCATATAATTGGAAACAAATATTTAGGTATGCCTTTACATTACCAAGGTAAACAAGATTCTGGGTTAAATATTGCAAAATGGGTTCCGAATTATTCGGCTTTTGTTTTTGTCTGGCCGTAAGTTAATCAGTTGAAGGTCCTTTTTTTTTGTGCTGCAGGTTTTCTGTGACTCAGTAACTGCATGGTGTCTGTGTTACCTGTGTATTAAACAAGGTATACATTGTCTTTGGTCGATCACTTGGTACGATTGTCGATTTGCAGTGGGGTCCCAACCGAGTGGCTTCACTTCCCACTACGGCATAGATTGCCATGACGGCACTTTCTCCTCAACCGTTTCCTCCAGCTGAGGTGTGTTGCCCCTCCTGTGAAACTGCCACTAATTGTCTCTTTCATCGCCTCCTGCAGTTGGAAGTGAACTTCCTGTAAATAATGCTCGATGTGCAAAACACCTACTCTCCCGGAAGAGACGCATAACATTGGATACAATGTTACTTCAACTGTTTTTCCAAGTATTGTCTAAAGATTGTGACATTTCCCGTGTCAACATCCCTCCAAGACTGCTCAATCCAATCTGTAACTATTCATTTCTCTCAAATCTTCTCCAAACGTCCTGTCTCTCACTTTAAAACGATGCTGCACTATTTTTGACACTTACTGACGAACAGCCTTCTGCCTTTAGTGGAAGAACATGCCTGTGGTCCTGCATGACATTGGCGACTTTATGGATCTTAAGACAACAAAGCTGGGCATTTCCATTGTATCACAATCTTTGAAATGTCATAAAAATGAAAAAGAAGCGAAGGAAACAAAGGATTGTGGACGCTCGGAATCTGAAACAAAAACTAAAACGTCTGGATAAATTGCAATAGGACTGACAGCATCCATGGAGATTTAACGTTTCAGGTTTTAAATTGTGAAGAAGATTCTCTGGACCCGAAATGCCAGCTTTGTTTCTCTTTCCACAAATGATGCAAGGTCTGCTGAATGTTTATTTTACTTTATAATATCATGGTCTTCATTTCCATATTGCCATTCTGTCCAATTTGCATTTAAATTGAGATAATATCACATTTCGTTCCATTATTTTCTATCTTTCAAATTTCTATCCTGCAAATCAAAGCTGCCCATATCTCTTCTCAGGCTATTTCTGTCGCTTATTCTGAAGCTAATCACAGTTACCATGCATTCTTCATCACGGAAGTCTGTTACAAGATTAAAAAACAAACTAATGGGATGCTTCTTTGTTTCGGGTATGTAAATTCTTCCAATGCAAAATCCTGAGTTTGCATGGAACGTACATGACTCTGCATCTTTGGCGTATATAAATGGCATAAATAAAGATTGTCATTGCATGTGTAACATAATGGGTAGCGCTGAATGTGCCATTCGTAATATCAAGACATTCTGCCTGACTGAAGAGGAATGACGTGAACATATAACGCGGTGTATCTCAACACTAGCATCACCTTTGGAGACTCTGGTAAGCAGCCCAATGTGAACTAATGATTGAAGTAAGCCCATCAATGGTTGACTTGGTGATTATTCCACCGATGCAATGCTCCTTTCATGGACATTTTGTTTCGAATGTTGACCGCGTTTCAAAAATCAGGATTGGAAGTGGAGCTGAAGAAGAGAATGCCTGTACAAGGAATGCATAGGTTTTAATGATTGGGTGTTTGGGGTTTGTTCATGTGGAAAAATAATTGTTGGGCTCAAAGGTTTACGCATCGAAAATAGCGTTTGTAATTAATGCATAGTGTTTTGTTTGTTTGGGTCTCTTTCAAGGAAAGTGCTGGATATGACTCTATCTGGTTCACGGTGAACGAGAAACATCGATGTAAAGTCAATTGGGTTGTCATTGACAGAGGGAGTTGAATTGCCCTCTGCATCTCAATGCACCATTTGAAATTGGGAGGTCGATGTCAATCTTGTGGGGATGGAAAGAGAGAAATTGGTTGATCACACGCTGCATTCTGTGGCCACAGTGATGACGAATTGTAAAGATCACGCTGGCATTTTAGGTTGGAATGAATGAGTGATGGAAATCTCAATCTGTCTGTGGAGAGGAAGTCTGTATGGGGTAAGAATGGCCTATTATGTGTGCTCCACAAACTCTAGAACAATAAGTAGCATGTGTTACATTAAATACCAAACGAAATGTTGGATGTTTGTGATAATACAAAGGCAGAGATCATGAATATCCTCAATCTACAAATTATTTCGAGAAAAAAAAATCAGATCCTTTTCAGAAACCTATCTTTTAAAGTCGTGAGATTTTTCTCAGACTCGGTTGTCAAGCAAACCTGACATGTTTGTTTTTAATTCATTTTTGTTTGGTTTCTGGAGCTACCTAGTAATGCATTATTCTCCATTAGAGCAGTTGACTGAAATGGGGACACAGACAAGGTGATGGACGTTGAAAAAAGAATAGCAGATGTTCCACAACGATGTCTGATTTAATCCTGCACAGTTATAATACAACCAAAAGCACAGTAATCTCAACACTCGTCCCAATTTCCTGCACTGGGCCTATAGACTTGAAGATTGCATTACTTGAAATGCCCACGCAATTGTTTTAAACGTCTGTCTTGATTCCCGACTCAAGCTTTTTTTTAATGGTCGCAGTGCAGGAGAGAGATAACGTTGCCACTATGAATGTGCATGTACATTGCATTTTCTGGGAATGTTTCTGAGTGCAAGGATGTAAGTAAATCTGTCCGTTGTGTTTCCAGTGCCTGAGAGAGACAGAGCATTACTAGTGTAAGATGAAATCCTATTTAATCAAGTGCCCTCTCTGCACACTACATTTCACTTGTATGACCGTTAAAATTTGTTTTCTCCAAACTAAATCCTGTTTTCACTTTCTCCAATATTGTGCATGAGGACGTTCCTCTGTTGCTGTTTCTCAGTTTCCTATGAAGTCATTTTCATAACATCCAAATTTATGAGACTTTTAAAAATCACTATGGTAGGGAAAGAAAACACACTAGTGACTGTCATTTGAGACCATATGGGGGTTGATAACACTGGTATGACCTGGTCAAAAAGATAAACTCCATTTTAAAGAATATATAAAATGAAATGTTACAAAGCGAGATTGTGTTTTTAAAAAAGTGAATGACAGACCTGTGTCAAACAGGCCTCCTTTTCCCAAATGATGAACTAATTGTCTTTGGACTGGACAAGGAACTGAAACAGGCTATTTTGTTTTTATTCTGGAAGCTAAAACTGTTGGAATCAGTGGAGGCAAGTCAAAGTGACGGAGGCTCCCATCTGACAAATTACAGTAATTTACAGAATGACAACAGCAGTGAGGAAGGTCATTCCACCCTGAATATTCATGAAGATTATTAAAAGGTGCGTCTCGCCTAATTCACCAAATTGTCCTTCTTTCACTGTCATTTCTGTTCAACTTCAGTTGAAAATGTTCCCACGTGCATAGTGTTAATTGTATCAATGGAAACACTTTCTGACTGTCCTCTCAGGAAAGCCACGAGATGATTCTGAACTGGTCTGCAGATTTTCCTCTGAACGCTGCTTACCAGACTGATAAAGGTGCTAAATTCTCCAGTCTTTATAAATGTACTATCAAAAGAGTTAGGACACTCAACCCATCAAGCCTGATCAGAACTTCAGTGAGATGAAATTAGAAATCAAGATTGAAAGCTTCTCTCATTCAGTTATGTTTATGCTGAAGCTGGCTCCCTTCTGTCACATTGAATATCCTGGTCAATGTCCTGTGCACACTCTGCAGGACAGTTATATCCCTCCTGTAATATGCGGTTTCCAGAACAACATACAGTAGTCTGGGTGTGGCACAAAATATGAAACAGAAGGGAGAATTATTCATAAATCACCCATAGTTTGAATGACAGGTTTTGCATGACCAATAGAACTTAGTGTTTCACAAACCATTAATGCTTATCCATAAAGAAAGTAGTAAATATCAGAAACACATTGTGACCTTTTCACTACAATGAAATCAGTACCAGTCGTGTTCTGCTTTCTCTGATATTCACACTCTGTCTGCGAGAGTGGTTACAGTAGTGTGGCAGCCCAAATGTGATCCGAGGAAGAATAAATATCATAACAAGGTGGAGAAGTACATGGGCGGGACATGTGGGATTAAGAAATCACTGACTTGTGTCTGATACAATAACTGAGTGGAAGGGGCTGTATTGACTGAGTGGAATGAGAAGTAGTGACTGAGGTGAATGGGATAGTCTGACTTGAGGGAATCGGAGGCAGTGACTGAGGTGAATGGGTTGAATTGAATGATGATAGTGGGGTGCACTGACTGAATGGAATGGCATGTGGTGACTGAGGCGAATAAGGTATAGTGACTGAGAGTAGTGGGAGGGAATTACAGAGGTGGGGTTGAATGTATGAGTGAGGGAAAGGAACATAGTGAGTGGAATGCAGTCACTGATGACAATGGTAATCATTGACTGAGGGGATGGAATTTAGCTTCTGATGGCAATTAGATGTTGTGACTGACGGGAGTGACTGACAGGTGTAGGATGAAGCGACTGAGGAAGGGTTGAATGTTGGAGCAACATTCGTAACACTAATAGGGATTACAAAATAATACAGGCAGAGTCATACAGCATTTGATATTGACAACAGGGATAATTAAAATTCTTTGGCTTACTGCACCATGCCATGCAACTTACTATTCTAACCGATTTCGACTTCTTGTGTGCCCTGTAGTCTGAAATAGACACCTGACTATTTCTTCAAACTTATGAGGATTTCTGTTTCTCCCAGCCTTCGAGACAGTGAGTTCCAGGTTCCCACCACCCTCTCGATGAAAAAAGATCCCAACAGTACTGTCAGCATAGAAGAATACAAGCCCTAATATTAAGAGACAACCTGCAAGCAATGCAGGTACTCAAATTAATGAAGAGACTGAAAGTAGGAAAATCTCTGACTCCAAGACAGACCCTGAAGATAGTACAATTCTCCAAGTTAAATAGCTGTTGTCACATTGTTTTTGCTGCACCCAGACAGTTGCATGTAGTTACGGAAGCCGCACTTTATAGGATGGACATAATTGCCCAGCAGTGGGTGCAGAGGAGATTGATCAGGATATTATTTGACTGCAAATTTTCAGTGATGAAGAAATCTTGAACAGGCTGGTTTGTTTAATCCCAGGAGCATAGCATGTGACACGGGTGGCTGCGGGCACTGGGTAAAGGTGGGAAAGTCGGGAGCGTGGGACCGATGCACATAACAAATCTAAGAGAGGTATGGACAAAGTAGACAACAAAGAACGTTTCCAGATTTAAGTTTGTTCGCTGAACTGGAAGGTTCGTTTTCAGATGTTTCGTCACCATACGAGGTAACATTGTCAGTGACAGATTTAGAGAGCAGTAAATGGATAGTTCAGAGTCAGCATGGATTTATGAAGGGGAAATCATGCCTGACTAATCTTCTGGACTTTTTTGAGGCTGTAACACTGAAGATGGACAAGGGAGATCCAGGAGATGTAGTGTTAGGTGAGTGGATAGATGCATGGCAGATGCAGTTTAATGTGGATAAATATATGTTTGTACACTTTGGTTGCAAGAACAGGAAGGCAGATTACTACTTAAATGGAGCCAAGTTAGGTAAAGGGGCAATACAAAGAGACCTCGGTGTTCTTGTACACCAGTCAATGAAGGCAAGCATGCAGGTACAGCAGGTAGTGAAGAAATCTAATAACATACTGGCCTTCATAACAAGAGGGATTGAGTATCGAAGCAAAGAGGTTCTTCTGCAGCTGCACAGGGCCCGAGTGAGACCGCACCTGGAATATTGCGTGCAGTTCTGGTATTCAAATTTGAGGAAAGACATTCCGGCTATTGAGGGAGTGCAGCGTAGGTTCATGAGGTCAATTCCTGGAATGGCGGGAATACCTTATGTTGAAAGATTGGATCGACTGGATTTGTCCACCCTTGAGTTTAGAAGACTGAGAGGGGATCTGATTGAGACGTATAAGATTATTAAAGGATTGGACACTCTGGAGGCAAGAAACATGTTTCCGCTGATGGGTGAGTCCTGAACCAGAGGACACAGCTTAAAAGTAAGGGGTAGGCCATTTAGGACAGAGATGAGTAGAAACTTTTTCACCCAAAGTGTGGTGTGTGTGTGGAATGCTCTACCCCAGAAGGCATGGGAGGCCCAATCTCTGGATTCGTTTCAGAAAGAGTTGGATAGAGCTCTCAAGGATAGTGGAATCAAGGTTTATGGAGATAAGGCAGGAATACGATACTGATTGAGGATGATCAGCCATGGTCATAATAAATGTTGGTGCAGGCTCGAGGGGCAGAATGGCCTACTCCTGCACCTATTGTCTATTGACCATTGAGACTCCGAACGAAGCTCTGGTGGTGTAGCCCGCTCTCCATTTATGTGTGTGAATTTCCTAGAGCTGATAATGTCATGCCTTCCTGTGGTGCTGTGATTTCATGTTCTTTTTCTCAGGGAGTGGTAGATGGATCCAAGTCAATGTCTTTGTTGGTAGATTTCCGGTTGGAATACCATGCTTGTAGAATTCCTCGTGCATGTCCCTGTTTGGCTTGTCCGAGGGGTGATGTGTTGCCCCAGTCGAAGTGGTGTCCCTGCTCATCCATATATAGAACATATTCATAGAACAACACAGCACAGAACTGGCCCTTCAGCCCTCGATGTTCCACCGACCTGTGAACTATTCTCAGCCCTTCCCCTGCTCTCTCCCAAAATCATCCATATGCTTATCTAAGGATTGTTTAAATTGCCCTCAAGTGGCTGAGTTGACTGTATTAACAGGTAAGGCATTGCATGCCCTTAACACTCTCTGTGTAATGGACCTGCCTCTGACATCTGTGCTAAATCTATCACCCCACATATTGTAGTTATGCCACCTCGTACAAGCTGACATCATTATCATAGGAGAACGACTTTCACAGTCTGCCCTATCTGATCCTCTGATCATCTTGTATGTGTCTATCAAATCCCCTCTTAGCCTTCTTCTTTCCAATGAGAAGAGACTCAAGCCTTTCAGCCTTTCCTCATAAGACCTTCACTCCAGACCAGGCAACAATCTGGTAAGTCTCCTCTGCACCTATTCCAATGTTTCCATGCCCTTACCAAAAAGTTTAGGGGACCAGAGCTGTACACAATATTCCAAGTGTGGCCAAACCAGAGTTTTGGATAGTTGCAACATGATATTGCAGCTCCAGTACTCAATCCCTCTACCACTGAAATCTAACACACTGTATGCTTTCTTAACGACACTATCCACCTTGGTGGCAACTTTCAGGGATCTATGTAGATGGACTCCAAGATCCCTCTGCACATCCACGCTACCGAGAATCTTTCCCATTGACCCAGTACTCTGCCATCCTGTTATTCTTCCCAAAGTGCATCACCTCACATTTAGTTGCATTGAACTCAACTTGTCACCTCACGGCCCAATTCTGCAGCTTATCCAAAGTCCCCCTGCAACCTGTAACATTCTACAAAACTGTCCACTACTCCACCGACTTTAGTGTCGTCTGCACACTTACTAATCCATCCACCTACGCCTGCGTCTAAGTCATTTCTGAAAATGACAAACAGCAGTGGTCGTAAAACAGATCCTTGCGGCACACCACTAGTAACTGGACACCAGGCTGAATATTGTTCATCAACCACCACTCGCTGCCTTCTTTCAGAAAGCTAATTTCTAATCCAAACTGCTAAATCACCCTCAATGCCATACCTCTGTTAGGATACTAGTGAGAGGGTAACGTAATTTTGTGGTGAGATGATGTTCATGTATCCAGGTGATTAGTGTTCTGCCTGTTGTCCAATGCAGTGTTTGTTGCAGTTCTTGCAAGGTATATTGTAAATAACATTCGTTTTGCTTATTGTTCGGAGAGGGTCTTTCAAGTTCACGAGAAATTGTTTTAGTGTGTTCATGGGTTGTTGGCTATCATGATGCCAAGAGGTTTGAGTCATCTGTCAGTCGTTTCTGAGATGTCTTTGATGCAGGAGGGAGTGGCTAGGGTTTCTGAATATGTTTTGTCTGCTTGTTTGGGTTTGTTGCTCAGTAATCGGCAGACAGTGTTCATTGGTACGTGTTCTTTTTAAACACACTGTTTCAGTGATCTTCCTCCATTCTGCGTATATCATCTGTGCAGCAGTGTGTGACGGATCATTGAAATAGTGTTCTAATGGAGCTTTATTTGTAGATATTGGGATGTTTTCTTCTGTAGTTCAAAATTTGTGTTGTTTTCCTGTCAATGCCAGTACGGATTTCCCCAAAGAAAAGCCAAACAGAGACATGCACGAGAATACCTCGACGCATGGCATTCTGACAAGAACTCTATCAACAAACACATTGACTTGGACCTAATCTAACATTCGCCTGAGAAAGAAAACAGGAAATGGCATCACCATAGGAAACGATGTCACCACAGTAAATGACGTCACCGACCCGAGGAAACTCAAACATATAAATAGAAGGCTACACAACCAGTGCTTCATTCTGGGCTTCACTGAAGATGTTACCTCGCAGAGTGATGAAACGTCTGAAAATGAATGTTCCAGCTCAGCGAGCAAACCTATATTCAGAACCGAAATCTGAGCTACAAATCTTCTTAAAATTCGCCAAAGAAATTTTCAGCTTGATGGAGGGGTCGTTTAAATGGCTAGAAAATAGATGTAAAATCCGGGGCAGGAGATGTCAAGGTTGTGTGAGGACATTGCTTCCCACAGAACTTGCAGTGGGAAGCCAAAACTCTCATTACGTTGGAAACATATTGCGAATAAATATTTACATGCACTTTCGCGATGTCAAGTGATGTCAGTGTACGTGTCACATTCTGTGAAAGTACTGAAATTGTTAGCGTTGGATTCTGTGTGGCTGGGGGGTTTGTGATGTTGATAGTTACATCTCAATGTCTGTGGTGTACCTTTGACTTTCATGTGATATTCAAACCAAATGGACTTTGGTAGCTCAACTGATTGATCGGCTGATTTGTGACGCAGAATGATCCAAACAGAGGAGCTTCCTTTCCCACAATGACTGGCCTCGCCATGAAGGACTCTTCTTTTCAATCCTTCAATCCACCCGTGGTTTGTTGACTCTCAGGGGAATCCACCAATTGTCTACTTCACCGAATCCTCTAATTTATAAGAGGCACTTTCAACCTTTGACTCTGAACCATTAAAATACTTCGGTCATGTTGAATTCACGTCCTCAGCCGATACCCTTGAATAGTAAGGCACAAGTGTTCATCCACGTATTTTGTAAAACATTCGACGTTCGCCACCTCCAACTTGCCTGTTGACAGTGCAATCCCGACCACCACTACAACCTGCCTGGATTTTCTTTTAACTTCGCCACACCCCTCAACCCCCCCCCCCCCCGCCAAATGCCCATAAATGTCTGCCTCTCATCGTAAAATCCTGTCATCTTGCTATTCCAACTGATGAACTAAAACTAAAAGATGCTTCCTTTCTGGAAAGTGAGACCAGCCCAACTGCGAATGTTGGCAGTCTGAAAAAGATACAAAAAGTTGTGACGAACTCAGCGGGTCTGGCGTGATCTGAGGAGAGAGAAACAGATTGAACATTTCTGGTTTCATGATGAAGGGTTTCGAGAACTCAAACATAAACTGATTATACCTCCACAGATGCTTACATGACCTGTAAAGCTACAGCAATCTCTGAGTTTGGTTTAAACTGTCATCACAGTTCATTTCATAAAGTATTTTCTTCCACTTCCTCTCCAAAAGTCGATAATGTCGCATACTGCCTCACTATACCGCATCTTTCACCTTATAGCCTTCACATAAAACCTGTCAAGATCTATGCCTAACTTCATGTCATCCCAGATGTTTACATGGGCATGGATAAAAGGTCAGTATGTCGGCCGATGTTAATTACACAGCACTCTTTATGACAGACTAATCATTCTAGGATATGTAAAACAATCCCATGAAAACAATGCAGTTTGCAACAAAAAGCATGAAAAAATGCAGAAGTGAATATTTCTTAATTTGGTTCTGTGCATTATTCAATTAAAGTGACACAGTTTACCACAATAATTACATGTGTCATATCGTAGGCAGTCCTACGTACATCACTGTAGACATTTGAAGTCTAAAACAAATGTAAACAATTAAATTGTAGTTCGTTTGTTGGGCCCATTTGAAGAATGAAACACAGAGGTGATGTTAATCTGTCTGGATCCCAGATTCAGGGATGAACATGAACGTTAAATATTCATTAGTTTATCTGTGGAAAAACAGACGCAGCTCCTTCTGTCTTTCGATGTCTTTTTGAAAGTGGATACTAAATTTCAAGTCAAACGAAAGATAGTGGGTTCCAGCAATCAATATTTCACAGCTCCAATAATGGAGAAAGATTGCTTCTGGTCTGGGTGACTGAGTGAGCAAGGGAGATTTTGATCTGTCTCTCTGAAGAGGTAAAATTGTAGGCAACGTAATGGAGTATTAGCTGCGGCTGGCAACTTCTTGAACAATAAGCTCATTGTGGCTGGTGATATATGAAGCAAATATGTGCATGCTTGGGATAATACAAAAGAAGTGGTCATGGAGATCTTTAATCTACACATGATTTCGAAACCAAAAATAGAGAATGGTTTTAATAGCCTGCATGAAGAGTTCCTGGGAAAATCTTGCGTTATTTTCTTAGACCAACCTGTCATGAAAACATGAATCTTCATTGTATAACTTCCTTTTTGCCTTATGGAGCCACCAAGGAAAATGTCGTTCTCTCCAGAGCAGTGGAGGTCATGAGTGATGAAAAAGATAAGCAAATGTCTGACATCATTTTGATTGACTCCTGAACAGAAGCAATCATACAGAACAGAAAAAGAAGCTAATGGCTACACTCAACCTAGTTTCACAATTGATGCTCATAGTCTTCAATGTTATGAAACGCAATCCAAACACTTTTTCAGTGTTTCCAGCCACAACATTTACAAATATTGCAGTTCAGGAGACAGATAAAGTTCCGTCCGCAGGGTTCCCAGTGAGGAAATTGTGTGGATTACACTCCATAGGTGAATTCTTGAGTGAAAGGGAAGAAGTTAAATTTGTGTGTAAGGGTCCAAGTGATGGGGCGAGATCATAGAAATACAGAAAGCCAACAGTGTAAAAGAAGTTTATTCGGCCCATTGAATCCATAGAGACCGTCCAAAGAGCATCTCACCCACACCCTCGCACCGACCATGTTCCTCTAAGCCCGCATTACCCATACTAACCCACCTAACCTGCATAACCATATATAGTACGTGCAATTTCGCATAAGTAATTCAACTAATTTGCACATCTTTAAACTGTAGGAGAAAGCCAGAGCACTCAGAGTAAACCATGCAGACAAGGGGAAAATGTCCGAACTCCACACAGGAATTTGTCCGACAGTGGAATCGACCAGAGCACTGTGAGGCAGCAGTGCTAACTATTGTGTCTCTGTGTCACACTGACAGAGGTCAACAGCTGTAAAATTATATTGTCTGCAGTTAATTCCCCGAGCCCCCGCCGCCCCCACCACGATACATTTTCTCCTATTTTCGCTTGAATTCCCCTTCTCTAACATAAATTATCTGTTTCACTTTTTAGAATATCACATATTGAGATGAGGACACTGCTGCTCATTCTCGGATTGCTGAGTAAGTCATTTGCATAAAAGTCAAACTTCATTGTGGTTTGTTTAAATTTTAATTAAATGGGTGCAACAGCTCACCTGGCACCATTCATCCGTGACTTTATGGATATTCCTGCAATTTGCATGTTGCAAAGAACGATGCCTTTTTTGCAGTGTACACAGAACATAAATGGAAATTTAAAAACTAACTTGAATTGTAGGTCTTTGTTAAACCGACTTCCTCGTTCCCAATGGTGAGCTCATTCATATTGGACTGATAAAGGATTAACCAGCCTTTTTCTTTTCAAATGGGGAATATCTGGAATCAGTAGAGGCTGAAGTGACTGATTTTCTACACACAATTCTTACCAAATTAGTGAGGCAACAACAGTTAGAAGTGCCACTAAAGCCATCTGCTGATTATTGAATGGAGCAAGTCACCAAATTCAGTTTGGAAGCTTTTCGTCACGATTTTAATTGATTCTGTACCTAGTCGGATTCATGTTGCTCCAGTGTACACTCGATGCAGCATTCATATGATTCTAAATTCGTCTGTGAAACCTGCTATTAACCCTGCCAATAGCATGGGGGAGAAATGAACCAGACCTCTCCAGTCTTTCATTGCCAACATTCAGGCCCTCAAGCCCGTTTGAGCATTCAATGAGATTGTGGCTGATCTGTGATCAGATAAATCAAGATATCTTTCCTTTTAATTATTTGTTTCATTTCTACATAACGCAAGGGTGGCTGTCCCCACAGCATTGCTTATTATACAGGCACAGAGCTGTTTACTAATCACACACAGTGTGATTCTCTGCATCATACATTCTGAACAGATTTGCGATTGTGAGATGTAACCCTCAAATTTGTAAGTGAAGAAGGCGATAAAAGCACATGCATAATATTAACCATTCAAGCAGAGAAATGTGAACAGCGCTTTCAGCTCTTCCTCTTCACTCACACGTTCTGTGAAAGAGATTGCATGAGTGGGAGAGCTCAATGATGAGACTGATCAGATTACAGACCATGCCAAAGGGGTGGAGGACTCGGGCAGGGTGTGTAGGAGTGAGGCTTGTGGTAAGTAATCACTGAGGTGAGTGTGATATTGTAACTGAGGGATTAGAACATCGTAGCAGGTTTGTCAGATTTAGTGACTATGTGGAATGCATTGAAGTGAATGACCAGAGTGGGAATGTAATAACTGAGTGGAGTGTGATATGAAGCCTGAGGTGAGTGGGATGTGTTGACTGAGGTTAGTCGGTTCGAATGAGTGAGATGGAATGGGATTTAGCCATTGTGCGGTTTGGGATACAGTAACTCAGGTAACTGGGAAGCAATGAATGAGAACTGTGGGTATCAGTAACTCAGGTAGGTGAGATTGAGTGATTGAGGGAAATAGGATACAGAAACTGAGAGACGTGGAATATAGAGACTGCTATGAGCATGGTATGGTGACTGAGCTGAGTTGAGCGGAGTGACCGAGTGACTGAGTGGAACACGATGGAGTGACTTATTGGAGTGAGATGCAGATACAGAGGGTAGTAAGAAGTGGTGACGGAGACAAGTGAATATAGTCACTGAGGGGAGTGGGTGCAGTAATTCCAAAGAGGGGAATGCAATTCCTGAGGATAGTGTCATGCTGTCACTGAGGGGAGTGGAATGCAGTCAATAACTGAATTCGTTGATCGTAATTGAGGCGTGAGAAATGCAGAGATTGTGATGAGTTGCGTTCTGTGAAAAATGGGACCATGATGTTGTGACTTTTCTGAGTGGAGTTTCGTGAACAGGGAAACAAGACACACAGAGTGAGAATGTGACATAGTGACTGAGGGGAATATATTGAAGTAATGAAATAATTGAGATGTAGTGACTTTGGGGAGTGGGATGTGTTGACTGAAGGTAACAACTGGTAGAAATGCGATACAGTGACTGAGGATAAATCCATGTTGCAACACAGAATAATACCACGCAGTGACCAAAAGGTGTGGAATGAAGTGTCTGATGGGAATGGATTGTATAAAGTCAGAGGGTCGGTGTAGACTTGTTGGGCTGAAGGCCCTAGTTCTGTACTGTAAGGAATCTAATCTAATCTAAGAAATGGAGAAATAAAAATGCCAGTTTTGGAGAATTAAAGTTTCTGAACAACAATATTCCAACCGAGAATACAACACACTGCACTTTCTGCACGCGCTGGACGCTGATTACAGACCACACTGGGCTTCATCTCGAGTTTCAGGAGGCTGGGAGATCGCTTTGGAATTGTCTCGAGGCCAGGAAACCACGCTGAGACCATTTCAGGCCGAGGGCTTACCACCTACCACAAGACCACCACGCTGATGCAGAAATTGAGGGGTTTGGAGTTTACTGAGTTAGAGCATGGAAGGTGCAGTGACTGAGGGGAGTGGAATGATGTGCCTGAGGTATGCTGTCTTCCCTGAATAAGGAGAGGGAGCTGGTGTGACTGAGCTGGGTTTGGTGCTGTGTCGGAGTGGATTATGAGTGCATTGACTGAGGAAAGTGCCGTAAAGTGATGAAGGGGAATATGATGCGGCTTGGCATTTGGGTGTAATGACAGAGGTGACTGAGATTCCATAACTGAGGGGAGGGGATGTGGTTATTGAGATGTGTGTGATGCAATGAATGAGGACGCGGTCCCGAATGCAGTGACTGAGGTGAGTAGAAGGCAGTGACTGAGGTGAGTGTGATACAGTGACTGAGGGGAGAGAGATGGGGTGTGTGAGGGCGTGACGTGTGGCTGATGGCAGTGTCTTCCAATTACACATCAAAGTGAGAGAAGGTGAGTACCAGAGGTCAGGTAAATTAACTGAATGGTGTGGCTGATCGTGGCAGTTATATATTATTGGGCGTTTCTCCTTTTGAAATGTCGATCACATCATATCCTAACTAACTTAATCATAGAGTTGGACAGCATAGAAACAGACTCATTGATCCAATTCGTCCATGCTGACCAGATATCCTAATCGAGTCTAATTTGCCATCACTAGTCCAATATCCCTCTTAACGTTTCCTAATAACATTGCCATCCAGATACCTTTTAAAAGTTACAATTGCATTAGCCTCCACCAATTCCTCTAGCAAATGCATCCATGCACCCACCATTCTCTGCATGAAAACGTTACCCTTTAGATCCCTTGTAGATGTTTTCGCCTGCAGACTCCGACGTTCCAAGGAAAATATCTTGGTTTATTTACCCTAACCATGAATCACATCAATTTTTAACCTCTACATAGTCAACCCTCAGCCGCGGATGCACCAGGGAGAACAGCATCAGCTTATTCAGCCTTATCTTTTAGCTCAAATCCTCCAACCCTGGCAACATGCTTGCAAATCTTTTCTGAATCAGTTAAAGTTTCCAAATATCCTTCCGCTAGGACATAGACCAGAATTACATAAAATATTCCAAAAGTGGCCTAACTAAAGTCCTGTACAGACACATCACGACCTCCCAACTGCAGTACTCAATGCTCTGTCCAATAAAGGAAAGCGTACCAAATGTCTTGTTCACCATCCTATCTACCTGTGACTCCACTTTCAAGGAGCTATGAACTGCACTCCACGGTCTCTTTGGTCAGCAACACTCCCTAGAACGTGACCATTAAGTGTATAAGTCTTGCTCTAATTCGCCTTTCCGAAATGCATCACCTCGCATTTATCTAAATTAATCTCCATCTGACACTCCTCAGGCCATTGGCCCATCTGACTAAGATCCAGTTGTGGTCTGAGGTAACCTCCTTCGTGCGCCACGATAGCTTCAATTTTGGTGTCATCTGCAAATGAATTCAGCATACCTCCTATGCTCACATCAAAATCATTTGTATCAGTGAACAAAAGCAGTGGAAAGATTATCCCTTCTTCTGGCACACCACTGTTCACAGGTCTCCAGTTTGAAAAGCAATCTTCCACTAACACCGTCTGTCTTCTATCTTCAAGCCAGTTGGGTATCCAAATGGCTAGTTCTCCCTGCATTCCATGAGATTTATCCTTGCTAACCAGTCGACCATGAGGATATATTTCAAATGTCTTACTGCAGTCCATGTAAAGCATATCCACTGCTGGGACTTCATCAATGCTCTTTGTTCCTTCTGATAAATTAAACTGCATATATTTCAATGCAAGAGGCCCAATGTTGAAGGTAGATGTAGTGAGAACATGGTTCGTGACACGAGACTGGGATATGATAGCAATTTCAGAGACATGGCTGAGAGATGGATAGGACTGGCATCTTAATTTTCGAGGATGCAAATGCTATAGAAAGCATAAAAAGGGGGAAAGAGACGAGGAAGAGAAACGTTTTTGATAAGGGATAGCATAATGGCTGAACTTTAGAAGGGAATTCATATGAATGCATCCAGGGAAGTTATTTTGTTGGTACTGCGAAATAGAACAAGGATGAACACCTTACTGAGATTTTATTTTCGATCCCACCTTATAGTCAACGTGAAATTGCGATGCAAATTTGTAAGGAGATCTCAGTTATCTGTAAGAATAATAGGGTAGTATTGGTAGAGGGCTTTAATTTGACTGAGAATGCCAGAGTGTTCAGGTTTTAAATGGAGTCGAAGAATGTGGTGCTGAAAAAACACAGCCAGTGAGGCAGCAATGGAGGAGCAGGAGAACCGACGTTTCAGACATACATCCTTCATCAGGGCTTATGCCTGAAACGTCGATTCTCCTGCTCTTCAGTTGCTGCCTGACTGGCCGTGCTTTTCGAGCGCCACATTTGCGACTCTAATCTCCAACATCTGAGGTCCTCAATTTCCCTAGGATTTAGATGGAGACAAATTTGTTAAGTGTGAATAAGAACATTTTTTGATTCGGTATGTCGCTGTACCGATTAGATAAGTAGCAAAACGTGACCTACTCTTAGGAAATAAGGCAGGGCAGGTGTCTGAAATGTCTTCGGGGCAGCACTTTGGGGCCAGCAACCATTTTTGTTTTAGTTTTAAAATAGTGGTGGAAAATGATAGACCAGATCTTAAAGTTGGAGGTTTCAATTGGAGGAAGGACATTTTTGATGCTATCGGCAAGAGCTTCCAAAATTTGATTGAGCCAGATGTGCGCAGGTAAAGGTACAGCTGGAAAATGGCAAACCGTCAGAAATGAGAGAACGACAGTCCAGAGACAGTATATTACATTTAGGGTGAAAAGCAAGGCCGGTAGCTGTAGGGAATGCTGGGTGACCAGAGAAATTAAGGTGTTGGATAAGAAAAGAAAGAAAGCAAATAGACAGCAGAGATCGAATGAACCCTGAGAGTGTAAAGGCAGGAGGCATTAAGATGGAAATCAGGAGGACAAAAAGGAGGCATTAGATAGCGTTGACAAACGGGGTGAATGAGAAGTCAAAGGGATTTTATAACTATACTGATAATAAAAAGGTAGGAGAAAGTGAGGACAGCAGATGATGTAGTATCAGAGTTGAAAAATGTGGTGCTCGAAAAACACAACAGGCCAGGCAGCATCCGTGGAGCAGGAAAATCGACGTTTCGGGCATAAGCCCTTCTTCAGGAATGAGGCTGGTGTGATAAAAGGCGAGGGGGGGGTGAATTTGTGGGAGGGAAGCTGGGAATACGATAGGTGGAAGGAGATGAGGGTGAGAGTGTTAAGCCAGAGAGGGTGTGGGGGCGGAGAGGTCGGGAAGAAGATTGCAGGTCAAGAGGGCATTGCTGAATCCGAGCGTTGGGACTGAGATAAAGTGGGGGGAGGGGAAATGAGGAAGCTGGAGAATTCTACATTCATCCCGTGTGGTTGGAGGTTTCCTGGGCGGAAGATGAGGCGTTCTTCCTCCAGGCGTCATGTGGCCACGGTCTGGCCATGGAGGAGGCCAAGGACCTGCATGTCATTGGCTGAGTGAGAAGGGGAGTTAAAGTGTTCAGCCAGGGAGCGGTTGGGTTGGTTTGTGCAGTTGGCCTCGAGGTGATCCCTGAAATATTGGGGAGACAGGCCGCCTACTTGCGGAATGTACTGAAAGGGAACCAGGGAGACAATCCGGCCCCTCAAAGATCAGCAAGGCACATTATGTGTGGAGCCACATGAGATGGGATAGAAGAAACGAGTATTTTGCATCAGTGTTTTCTGTGGAGAAGGACATGTAAGTTACAGAATGTGTCGAAAACATGGTGATATTTTGAAAAATATCCATATTACAGAAGAGGAGATGCTGGATCTCAAAAACTTGGATGAATCTGTTTCAGTACTTTCCGGCAGTACTATTTTGAATTCAAACAACTATTGTGTCAAACTAAATTTGTTCTTGTTTCTTAATTTCTTCTTTCACATCCATCTTTCCACCTTGACCTCTCGTTTTGTGTTCTCCCTTTTCTGAAAACAGTTCATTCAGTCGTATACTTTCCAGATGCATTGGAATATCGCTTGCTATGATCAAATCTCTATACCTTAATTTTGTTCACTTGCTCGGGAACTGGTTTTCCAGAGGATGCAGTGATGTTTCTTCTTTCCAGGTCGCTATGGGAACTTGAAATTGCAGTTATGGATGTGTGAATGTATGTGCAGCTCGCTTTGTGATATTGGTGATAATTTGCACAATCATGTTAAAGCATCTTTCTACCATATAGAACTCTCGACAGCAGAGACTGACCCATGTGTAAATCACAAAGTCCTAAATGATGCTTGGAGGAGCATTGATTGCACTCATACTCAATGTTCCAATGAGGTGAAGAGCGATAATGAACTCGAGAATGGATGGTACAGGTTTAACAGGTAACAATGAAAGCGTAATCTACGTTCTATAATCTATCAATACAATATTAGGAGTGTGTTACAGCAGAGTAAAAATGTGTAATATCATGTGCTTTAGATTTGGACAAGGATGTGGAAACACATGGGAGAGTAAACTAGAGCAGTCAGAGGAAACCAATGCCAATGCGGGAAGTATAAGCAAATTTCATACACACGCTCCTCCGAGACTGAAACTGAACGTGGAACCCTAGCGATTCGAGGCAGCAGTGCTAACCACTGAGCTAATGTGTCACAAATGCTGCTGCTTCATATATGGTGGTAGAGCGGTGCGGGGTGGGGGGTGGGGAGGATTTTGTGGCTTAGACAAATCAGTGGCAGATGGGAGATAATTCTAGTAAGGGCAAGGTGATTCAAACTGGAAAAAGGAACATGTCAAACGAATGCTCAATGCCAAGAAAATATGGAGCTTGGAGGAAAAAAAGGGACTTGTGATGATCCTGTGCATATCGCTGAAAGTGGCAAGAGAGTGCAATGGGATAGTTAACGAGGTGTGCATAATTCTTGCCTTTTTCCGTCCAGGCATAAATTATAAGAGCAAGGAGAACAAGTTGGAGGAGTGCAGAACTTTGGTTCTTCACAGTGGCAGTATTGTGTGATGCTCTTGTTGCATTTCATTGGATAGGGTGCAAAGGAGGTTCACCAGGTTGTTGCCTATGATGCAGCATTTCAGCAATGAAACAAAAAGATGCATATGTGAGGCTATTTCTTTGAAAGAAGACTTGATGGAAGTGTACAATAGTATGAGGAAAACTGTCAAGAGTTTCTCGAAAATGTTTGCACTGATAAGCACGGGGAACCTTTCCCCTCCAAACTCCGTCCCCACCAGTCAAAATAAGAACAAGGTGGCATAATTTTTAAGTGGTTTTGAGTGAAATCGAGAAAAAAACCATTTCATCAAACGGGTAAACGGTGGTGCTTTCATCAATACTTAAAGTGTCAGAACATACAAGGCAATGGGCCGAGGATGGGATTGAATGAGTCGAGTCTTTCGTGTTTTCTGTCAGTAAAGACTCAATCGCCCGAATGACTCTTCTGGCCTGTTTTATTCCCTGAACTACAGTTCTATGAACTGGAGAAGTAATCATTGTAAGACTGGCAAGAACACATCCAGTCTGGAATTTAGCAGAAGCATGTTTGCTGAGACAATCGAAGCAATTGAGGTGCAAAAGTTTAAAGCTGGTCATTATTGAAGGAAGGACATCAGAACAGAGTCCGAGAATGTTGTGAATCTTTGGAAATGTTTACCCAAAGAATAATAGGGTGCTGGTGTTTATTTAAATTGAGATGACAGATTTCTAATCATGATGGAATTCAAAGATCATTGCAAAAGGCAAGTAAGTGTAATTAGCCAGGATTGTAGTGAGTGGCGGAGCTCGCAAATGGTCCAAATGGCTGATTGTTGTTCTTCATGTTTTTATGGTCCTATCACTTTAATAACTCACTATTTTAAAATATGGGTCAGAAAAATCACACCTGATTTCCCAATAAAGGAGGAACGTTGGATTTAAGCATGAGATAGAAATAAAGATGAGGTGTGGACTGATCGGAGAGATAGAATATAGAACATAGAATATTACAGCACAGTACAGGCCCTTCGGCCCTCGATTTTGCACCGCCCTTTGAAACCAATCTGAATCTCATCCAACCTATCCTATTCCGTTCTTGTCTGTACACTTATCTAAAGACCATTTAAATGCCGTTAAATTTGGCGAATCGACGACTGTTGCAGCCAGTGCGTTCCACCTCTGACTATTCTCTGAGTAAAGAAACTAGCTCTGACATCTGTCCTATATCTGTCGCACCTTAGTTTATAACCATGTCTCCCCATGCTAGTCATCACCATGAATCGCAATACGTGGAGGCTTATGTAGAATGCAACTGCCAGTTTATTACTGCTACATGAATATCTAGTATATGTTGATAATGTGGTTTGGAAGTGCATGTCATGATATGGAATGGAGACCGAAGATAAAGTATCAGCTCTTGAGAGAGAAGAGCAAGTTGACAGTGGCCATTGTAAGAAACCGTTGAACACAGTGTGCATTCCTCTCGAATGGGACAGTCAATTAACAACTGTGATGAGTTCACTCTTCCTCCTTTGTTCAGTTCCGGTGGGTGGAAAATGCCTGAGACTGCTGTTCCAGCACATCATTGCTCCACAGAAGCTTCAGGCTGGTTAAATGGTACGTTCACTCTTTCCACAGAATATGTATTCGCATTCGTTGCCCCGAAAAGCAAGATAACCAAATTGTGAACTCGTTATTGCAGGTACTCATCCCACCGAGTCCCAGGGAAAAACGGATGGCACAGTATGTTTCAACTGGAAAGGCAACCTCTGCCATTGGACCGAACAGATAACGATTCAAAACTGTTCCAATTACTTTGTGTATTTTTTGAAGAAAACAAACGCAAAACGCACTTACTGCACAGGTACAATTCTGTTATGTTATAGAATGACTGAAAATGAAGTGTCCCTTTAACATCAAGTCACAACAAAGAATTCACACACATTCTGCTTCGTAAATATACAATGCAAAGGGTTACAGCAAAGCAAACTGAGCATTTCTTTTACAGTTCATCTTAAGTTTGCTGTCTGAAGGCACACTTTATCTCCAGCTGCTTGATAGGTAGGTGCAGGAATGAACCACAGAACGACTGCAGTTGAAGCAGGGATCGCACTCATGTTGCTCATCCATAACCTATAAGCTTTTGGACTTCAAGCATTCTGCAGAAATCTGAACACACATTCACAGCCGTCGGAGTAGATGGGAGGGAGATGATGGAATGCACTGAATGGGATGGGTGCTTGCAGGCAAGTGGAAAATAGTGCTGCAGAATGTTGATGAATGTTTCCCATATGTGCTTCCAGAAGAGATTGAATAACGCCACAGTTTTGGATTTTTAACTAAATTCCAATCCCGCAGAATTGAGAGCAAGTTGCTGACATAGCTGGAAAATTTGAGTACAAAGCGACAAAGTGTGGGGACAATCCATAGTGCTCCCATTGGCAACATGTGACTAGTGGTGTCCCACAAACACCTACAATAGGTCTTAATTATTCACATCATTTCTTAACAACTTGGATGACAGGATCGCATCCGAGTTTTCTTATGACATAAAGTTACACAGAATAATATACTGTTTGGAAAATTGCATAGAGATGCAAAGGATTTTAAAAGACTAAATAAATGGGAATAACTGTGGTAGATTGACTTCAATACAAGAAAGTGTGTGTTTATCTATTTTGGAACGGAAATGATCAATCAGGGTGTTTTCTGACTAATATAAAGATAAATATAGTGGATGTACAGACTGACTCAAGGGATCAGTTACTTGGCCCTTTAAAATATCACAAATGAGTTCAGAAAATAACTTAGAAAGATAATGCAATACTACCTTTATAGCTGTAGGATTTGAGTATAAGTACGCTTGCAGCTATACAAAACCCTAGTTTGACCACTCTGACAGCAATGTGAGTAGATTTGGGATTCACGTCTTTGGAGGGATGTAGGGTTAATAGAATGACACATAGACTTCAGTGATTACATTTCTGGACTGAATCGACAAATTAGGTCTATTTCTCTGATCGGAGACTTCAAGATATGAACAGAAGGAAAAAGATAGAAACTATTCCCATTGAAAATTCTAGAAATAAGGAGCACATTCTCAGAATTTGGATTGACGGTTCTGGAGAAAAGTTAGGAAGCACTTCCAGTCACTAACCAGGTGGTAGATGTTTTGAAATATTTTCCGTAAATGGTAGTATATGCTGGATCAGTCTTTCTTATTAAATTTGAGACAATGTTTCTTCCGTGCATGCGTGAAGTAAAGGATGAAGGAATTTGGGCTAATGGCTGGTCGATGAGTTTCATGAGGCTGGGAGATCACTCTGGAATTGCCTCGTGGCCAGGAGAGGCTGAGGCCTTTTTTAAGCCGAGGGACTATCACGTACCACAAGAAGGCCACCACGCTGATGCAGAAATTGAGGGATGTAGAGTGCACTGAGTTAGGGCAGTGAGGATGCAGTGACTGAGGGTAGTGGAATCACATACCTGAGGTATGTCGTCTTCATTGGAGAAGGAGAGGGAGATGCTGTGACTGAGCCGAGTGGGTGCTGTGTCAGAGTGGATTACGGATACACTGACTGAGAAGAATGGCTTGACGTGACGTAGGGAATGGGATGCGGCATGGCATTTAGGTGTATTGACTGCGATTCTGAAACTGAAGAGAGGGGTATGTAGCTATTAAGATGTGTGTGCAGTAATGAATGATGACATGGTCACTAATGCAGTAAATGAAGTGAGTAGAATGCAGCGACTTAGATGAGTGTGACATATTAACTGAAGTGAGTGAGATGTGATGATTAAGGGATTTGAGATATAATGATTCAGGTGAGTGCGACATAGTGACTGAGGGGAGGGAGATGTGGTGTGTGATGCCATGAGGTATTCCAACTAATGGTAGTGTCTTCCGATAACAAAGTAAAGCGAGAGAAGGTGAGTACCAGAGGTGAGATGAAGCAACTGAATGGTGTGACTCACAGTGACCTGTATATTTTATTGAGCTTTTCTCCTTTTCAAATGTCTATCACATCATATCCAAAGTAATGTGGTCACAAAGTCATAGAGTTCCACAGCATGGAAACAGACTCTTTGGTCCAACTCATCCATGCGGACCAGATAGGCTAACCTAATCTAATCTCATTTGCCAGCACTTGGTCCATATCCCGCTTAACATTTCCTATTCATTTTTCCATCCAGATATCTTTTAAAAGTTGTAATTGTATTAGCCTCCACCACTTCCCCGGCAACTCATTGAATACACCCCCTACCCTCTGCATGACAAAGTTATCCTTGAGATCCCTTGTAAATGTTTTTCCCTCTCACTTTAAACGTATGTAATCTAGTTCCAGACTCCACCATCTTAGGGAAAATATTTTGTCTATTTACCCTAACCATATATCTCGTCAATTTTAAACCTATACATGGTCACTCCTCAGCGTCGGATGCACCAGGAAAAACAACCTCAGCTTATTCAGCCTTTCACTGTAGCTCAAATCCTCCAACACTGGCAACATCCTTGCAAATCTTGTCTGAATACTTTAAAGTTTTCCAATATCCTTCCACTAGGAGGTAGATCAGAGTTGCATAAAATATTCCAGAAGTGCCCTAACTAATGTCCTGTGCAGCTGCATCATGACCTCCCCACTCCTGTACGCAATGCTCGGTCCAAACAAGGACAGCATACCAAATGCCTTCTGCAATATCCTGTCTCCCGGCAACTCCACTTTCAAGGAACTATGAATCTGCACTCCAACGTCTCATTGTTCATCAACACGCTGCAGGACCTTACCAATAGATGAATACGTCCTTCTCTGATTTGCCTTTCTGAAATGCAGCACCTCACATTTATATAAATTAAACTCCATCTGCCACTCCTAATTTGTACTCTAAAGTAGCCATCTTCACTGTCCAAATCAGCTCCAATTTTGGTGTCACCTGCAAACTCAGTAACTATATCTCCTCTTTTCACATCGAAATCATTTATATAAGTAACCAAAAGCAGTGGACCTATCGACCCTCCTTGTAGCATACCACTGATCACAAGCCTCCAATTTGGAAAGCAACCCTCCACCAACACCCTCCGTGTTTTACTATCAAGCCAGTTCCATATCCAAATGGCCACTTCTCCCTGCATTCCATGAGATCTAATCTCGCTAACCTGTTGAAGATTAGAGTAATTCTCAAACGCCTTAATGCAGTCCATATAGTTCAAATGCACCAGTCTGCCGTCATCAATTTATTTTTTCCCTCTGATAAATTAACCTGCATTTATTTCAATGTAGGATGCCCAACATTGAAGTGTAGTTATTGAAAGCTGTTGCTTGACAGGATCCTGTTGTGCGATGACATATGGCATGGATCAGCACTGACTCCTTGATTGTTTATGATGTTTTTTTTTAAAAATAATCGAATCCCTATAGTTTGGAAGCATGCCATTCGAGTCCACCCTGACACTCCAAAGAGTATCACACACAGACCCTATTCCTGTAAACTGGCATTTCCGATTGCTAACCCAACATTCCTGAATACTCTGGAGCAATTTAACAACGTCAATCCACCTAAAAGACACATAATTAGACCATGGGAGTAAACCAGAGGAAACCCACGCAGTTATGGGAAGAATGAGCAGACTTCACCAGACAGGCCTCCGAGGCTGAAACTGAACACGAGTCCCTGGTGCTTTGAGGCAGAAGTGCTAGCCACTGAGCTACCGTGCCGCTGATCTTGTTGCAGCCGTTGGGAGGGTGGGGGGTAATGGTTGGATTTGGTCACGTAAACATGTCAGTGGCATATTGGAGATAATTCTGAGAAGCGCAAGAATATTCAAATTGGAAAATCAAGGACAATGTCAAACGAATGCTCAATGTCAAGAAAAGAGAGAACTCGGAGAAAGAGAGGGATTTGTGGTGCTCCGAAGCAGGTCGCTAAAAATGGAAAGAGAACACAGTAGGATAGTTAAGGAAGTATACATAATTCTTGCCTTTTTAAATTCTGCCATAGATTATAAGAGCAAGGGCTTCAAATTGGAGAAATGCAGGACTTTGGTTAGTCACAACAGGGATATTGCAAGACGTTCTGGTTACCACACTTAAACTGCGATGAGATTGTGTCGGATACCCGATCCAAAGGAGATTCACCTGCTTGTTGCCTATGGTGCAGCATCTTAGCAGTGAATAAAAGCTGCATATTTTTGCCTATTTCTGTGAAGCAGAGTACTTTGAAAGAAGACCTGATAGAGGTCCAAAAGAGTATGAGGAAAATTGTCAAGAGTTTCGAGAAAGTATTTGTGCTGATATTCATGGGAAACCTTCCTCCTCCCACCTCCGTCTCCACCAGTCGAAGTAATAATGAGATGTCATAATTTTAAAGTGGCTTTGATTGAATTCGAGGAAGAACCATTTCACCAAGATGGTGGATGGTGGTGCTTGCATGAACACTTACAATGCTATAGCATTCACGGCTATAGCCGAGTGTGGGAAAGGACGAGTGTAGTCATTGGTGTATTGTGGCAATACAGACTCAATGGGCTGCTGCTTTATTCCCTGATGATATACTTCTATCTTATAATCATCATATTAGCAATAACAAATCGAGCCTGGAACTTAGTAGAAAGATCTTTGCTCTGACAGTGGGAGCACTGTTTGCAAATGGATTCGTGGGTGTGAAAATATAAAGTTGCTCATTTTAGAATGAAGTACAACAGAACAGAGTACGAGAATCTTGCACAACTTTGAAAATTCTTGC
Source organism: Hemiscyllium ocellatum (assembly GCF_020745735.1). Classification (NCBI taxonomy): domain Eukaryota; kingdom Metazoa; phylum Chordata; class Chondrichthyes; order Orectolobiformes; family Hemiscylliidae; genus Hemiscyllium; species Hemiscyllium ocellatum. The sequence continues at coordinate 116,866 of NW_026867615.1, forward strand.
TCAAAGAATTACCGGGTGCTTGTGCTTATTTAAAGCTGAGATGACAGATTCCTAATCATGAGAGAAGACAAGGGTTTTGGTAAAAAGCAAGTAAGTGGAAATATCTGATCAGCCAAGATTGTAGTGAATGGAAGAGATAGCAAAGGATCCAAATGGCTGATTGTTGCTCTTCATTTTCTAAGGCCCTAACATTTTAATGTCTCACTAAATAAGATACGGCTCAGGAAAAAAATTCATTCCAAAAAAAGGAGGGAAGGTGGGTTTAAGCATGTAGCAGAAATAAAGAGGAGTTGTGGACTGTTCGGAGAAATAGAATATAGGACTTAGAACATAGAAGATTTCAGTGCACTACAGACCCTTCAGCCCTTGATGTGGCGCAGACTAGTGAAAACAGTCTGAAGCCCATATAACCTACACTAGGTTATCTCTTGCGCATGCATATCCAACGATCATTTAAATTCCCTGAAAGTTGGCGAATCTGCTACATTGGAAGGCAGTGCGTTTCACGCTCCAACTACTCTCTTAGTAAAGAATCACACACTGACAGTAATGTGAGGAGATCTGGGATTCACGTCTTTGTAAAGGTGTACTGTCCTTGGAGGGATCATGATGTAGGTTATAGATTGTAGGAATGACACATAGACTTCGGGAGTGAATGGACAAATTAGGCCTGTTTCTCTGATCAGAGTCTTCAAATATGAACAGAAGAAAGAAAATAAAGAAATATCAATTATTTCCACTGGAGATTCTAGAAATGGGGAGCATAGTCTCAGAATTGGGACTAAACGGTTCTGGCAAAATGGTGGGAAACACTTTCAGGCAGAAGGGCTGGTAGATTTTTTGAAATCTTTTCCGTAAACAGCAGTATATGCTGGATCAATGTTTCTTTTTAAAAAAGAGACATCTTTTCTTCCGTGTGTGAATGATATAAAGGATGAAGGAATTTGAGCAAATGGCTGGCCGATGGATTTATTCCTCAGATCAGCCATGAGTTTATTGTGGACAATTCACAAGAAAATATCTTTAATTCAGCCCCTTATTACGAAATCTCGCAGACAACCAAATACTGAAACAACAGTTCAGAATTTATTGAACATAGTACCAAATATTAGATCTCACAAGTAAGTAAGCACAAGCCTGCGACCCAACTTCTCTGTTAACTGATTAATGTTAGGATGGGACCTCAACCAACTGACAATTCCAGGATTCGCTGATTCATGGGAGCTGTTCTATTGTTTGGTCTTTTTCAGATTTTCATATTTTGCTCTCAGAAGTGACAAACTGATGACTTTTTGTTTTAAAGTCCTTTCATCGAAATTACTGCAAATCTGCAAAGTGCCTTCGTATAAAAAAGTATTTTCGTTGTTTCTTGTTACATTTGGCCTTGATTACCTGTTAGCAGGCACAGTTCTCCTGTAATTAACTAACTAAAGTAGGATTTATGAAATGTTATACGGATTGACTGTCAGCATTGACTGCCTGCAGGTTGTGTGCTTTTTGAGCAAAAACACAATGTATTTGCAGTCACATTACGTTTTTGCTGAAAAGTCATACGACCTGCAGGCAAGAGAAAGTGGGCACTGCAGATGCTGGAGATCAGAGTCGAGAGTGAGATGCTGGAAATGCACAGCAGGTCAGGCAGCATCAGGGGAGCAAGATAATCGATGTTTCGGGCATAAGGCTTCCCCAGGAATGTAGTTCTGGGTGGGAGTCTGAGAGATAAACAGGGGGGAGGGTCGGCCTGGGAGAGGTAGCTGGGATTGTGACAGGTGGGTGAACGTGGGAGTGTGAGTGAGAGGTCGGGAGGAAGCGGGGGCAGATCGATAGGAAGGAAGATGGACAGATCAAGAGGGCGGTGCTGGGTTGGAGGTTTGGGACTGGATTAAGGTGAGGAGAGGGGAAATGAGGAAAATGGTGAAATCTACATTGATCCCGTGCAGTTGCAGTGTCACAAAGTGGAACAGGAAACGTTCTTCTTTCAGGTGTCGGCTGATTATGGTGGAGACATCCGAGAACCTGCAGTCCTTGGTGGAGTGGGAGGGGATGTTAAAGTATTCAGCCACGGGGCAGTGGGGTTGCTTAGTTTGGGTGTCACAGAGATGTTCTCTGAAACGTTCCGTAGTGGGTGCAGGATTTGCACTTCACAAGGTCACCACCCGCATCACTTCCATCTAAAGCCATAAAGGGTCCTTACACATCTGTCAGAAATGTATGTGTACTTCCACACACGTCATCCAATGTATACGTTACAGACAATGTTGTTGACTTTCCACTGAGGAGAGAGGAGGCCAATTTGCGGATCATTTCAGGGAACATCTCTAGGTCACACTCACTAACCAACCTCACCAACCCGTCGCTGAACATTTTAACTCTCCCTCCCACTCCACTACAGACACGTAAATGCTGGGCTTCCTCCATCACCAAACACTCACCACTCGACGTCTCATCTTCCACCTTGAGACACAGCAACCACACTGGATATATGTGGACATCATCAGTTTCCTCGTTTTCCCTCCCCCACCTTATCCCAGCCCCAAGCTTCCAACACAGCACCACCAACTTGACCTGTCCACCTTCCTTCCCACCTGTATGCTTTACCATCCTCTCCGACTATCACGTTCACTCACAACTTCATCTACCTGACACTTTCTCATCCACCTTCCTCCCAGCCCCATTTCCCTGCTATTTACCTCTCAGCACTCCCAGCCCACAAGCCTCATTCATGATGAAGGGCTTATGCTCGAAATGGCGATTCCCGTGCTCCTTGGATGCTGCCTGACTTGCTGTACTTTTCCAGCACCAAACTCACAGCTTGCAGGCAATCAATCCATGTATCAGTTTATAAATTCCTACTTTGGAAATAGACTCAAGAGTATGACAGAGACATACTCTAACCTCAGACCTTTAATATGTTCTCTGAGCTGAGATGTCACATTTTCTTTCGATAAAACATTAGATTATCTCGAGAATATGTCTTAATAGAAGTTCTGGGACTTACATATTAACGAACAGAACCAATCAAAGTTGAAAATTGTAACAGCAATCTAGGTTTGCTCAATATATCGTTTTAATTGCATGACACTGCGATCTTTTGCTGTACATTCTGTGTCTTATGATCCTGCCCCACTAGTTTCCTGACAAAGGAGTAGCGCTTTGAAAGCTGGTGCTTTGAAGTAAATCTTTTGGATTGTAATTCGGATACTGTGTGATTTTTAACTTTGTCCACCCCTGTCCTACTGTGGCACCTCCACATTATCTGATGCAACTGTACACAATTATGAGGGGCAATTCCAGTGTGGAATGTAAATCAGCTGTACTCTTGGTTTGACGGCTCAAAAGCAAAGGGGCAGACTTTTTAATGCTGAAGTGCAGGAGGTTTCAAGGGAACTTCACCCATCGTCTCGTGTAGATGGTGTCTGAAATGGACTGTCTGGGAAAGTATTGCAAATGGGTAAACTCACGACTTTCATTAGTTCCTTCGAAGAGCATTTGTTGCGTCATTGAACTCAATGCTTTGGCCTATTCATGGGAAGTGGGATCAGTGTTTTTTTCTTTGCCATGCAATTTCACAGACTGAGGGGACTCTTTGATGCTGAACTATTTCATGATTCTGTGATTCAGAGAAAACAAATGTCTCTCTTTTTTGTAACAGTGCTGAATATCACTATTAAACATTTTTTGTCACACAGTTGCAGAATCTGGAGACACTAAACGGTGTGTGTTTCACAACGTGTTAGTACAGCCCTGGAGAATTTTGACTTGCCATTGGACTGCATGTACTAGTAAAGCAGAATGTGATGTGCACCTTAAACACGGATGGTATCGATTCAAAAGGTAATACAGATTTCTACCTGGCAATAATCCATTAAAGATGGATAATGTGCTTTTCATCATGAGACTACCTTTGTTTGACTGCAAGGAGGGAACTGGGTGAAGTCGGAACTATCAGGTGGGAAAATAACTGATTAAACTTTGTGTCAGGATGGACTCTAAGAAGGATTTGTTCCATCGTTTTTCTCGAGGAAACAAGTGTCGTGAACGTTACCACGATAATCTACTCCATGTAAAGATGAATCAATAGTTTTGGTTCTTTCATCAAAGTGGACAAAAGAAGCATGAGCGTAAGAGTCTGGCTCACACAGTAATAGTGTTTTAGTTTTTGCTGTCAGTTGTTGGATTAGGGCTTTTTTGAATTGGAACGGAAGACACAATCCTTTCTCTGCTGCAAAAACAAAAAAAAGAATGAGGTCTCATTCTGCTGCTATAGTGTGCTTTGTCCTGCACTGGAGAAAATCACAAACATGGGAAGTCCACTTCCTGACTTTGCTTTTTTGTCAAGGATGTGTTTCTGAGATAGTACTACGTTGGAACCGTTGATGAGTCATCATTAATATGTAATTATTTCATCAAGTATTTAGATAAAATTAAAGTCATGCCAATTCTTTTGTATTTTAACTCTGGACTTGTGAAAAACGTATTTTGCTAAAGCCATTTGTTTGACCAATGTAGTCACATCTGGAACGCCACACTTTGCACTTACTTTTAAATAAGATAAAGGATAAGTCAAGACTATCTCATGACAGGTATTGATGGATTTGGTCTGATGTAAATAGGCACCGATGAAGAGGGCTCAGAGAGACACAGTCGAAACGACAGCTGTTTCTGGATGACGAACCAAATATCGCCATAGTAAGGCCAAGGGTGATAAATCTAGACAGACGGAGGCATTTTAAACAGGAGGAGAATAACATATTGAGCCTCACAGGTTGTGAAGGGAATGCAACGAGTTTACAGAATTATATTGATAAGTTAATGGGTGGCAAAGTAGTTGGCACTGCAGCTTCACAGCGCCAGAGACCTGGGTTCGATTCCTGCCTTCGGGCGATTGCCTGTCTGGAGTTTGCACATTCTCCCCCTGTCTGCGTGGGTTTGCTCCGGTTTCCTCCCACTGTCCAAATATGTGCAGGTTAGATGAATTGGCCCTGGTAAATTGTCCATAGTGTTCGGTACATAGGCAAATATAGGGGAATGGGTCGAGGTGCGTTGCTCTTCGGAGGGTCAGTGTGGACTTGTTGGGCCGAAGGGCCTGTTTTCACACTGCAAGTAATTTATCTAACCGTCAGGTTAAAGAAGTGTGCAATATGCATAAATTGGGAGTTATGAGAAGTTGAGCACTTTGGAAGTTAGACCATATAATAATGTAAATGGAGTTTGGGAGGGGGGTATAGGTGCAGTAAGCTGCAACAAAAACGGCCTTGCCTTTTCTTATGCACGAGACAAAGAAAGCAAGCAAACAGAGATAGGAGGTAATCAGAAAGGCTAATCAGAAAGTCTGCCATTCTATCAAGGGTTTGCCGCATAAATGAAGGAAAGACTTGAAGTAGAGATAGATTGACTGAGTTCTTGATGCTCCTCCCGATGTTGGTTGCCATAAGCATCAGTGGCTGAGGGGTAAACTGATAGAATTTATAAAGCCACGAGGAGAATGCAGACCTTCAGTTTTCAAGGTCTTTTTTTGCAATTTCTGGGGAGGGGAGTCCAAACCTAGACGGCATAGCTGTAAATGATTTTGTCCACAGGTAATGGTAATCTGTGCTTACTGTCCATGAGGAGACTAAGTGGAAAACTCTCACATTATTAGAGAGATGTTTAGATAGATACTTACAATGCTAAAGCAAAGAAGGTTGATGGACCAGCACTTGGAAATTTGGTTTTCAAACTGTTTTTGATTGGTGCAATACAATGAGATATACGACTTTTTGGGATGTTCTCCCAACCGCTATGGGTCCATGACTATGATGAGCCTCTGAGGAAGATTAACCTGCATTGGAATGGGAAGTATGGTGACATCAAGGAATATTAATTGGGTATGCTGTTTTGGAAGATTGTCATCATTAGCTTTCTCTGTGATTGCTGTTTCAGCTCCGGTGGATGGAAGATGCCAGAGGTGGTTGTCCAAGCATATCACTGCTCGACACTTGGAACAGCGTGGTTACAGGGTAATTTCATAATTTATTAGACAGATGTTCACTGTCCAGCACTGTTCACATTGATTACATTCTTCAATACTGATAAACCTTACTACAGGTTCTCATCCCACCATGGCCGATGGGGAAGTGACCAGCAGAGTTTGCATAAACTGGTATAGAAAACAATGCCGCTGGGTCCATGAGATAAAGGTCAAAAACTGCCGCAGTTACTTTGTTTATGAGTTGAAGGCATTGCGACAGTGTGCTGCCTACTGCACAGGTACAGTTCTCTTTTTACAGTACTCACTTACAAGGGCAACCATGAGGTGTCTCATTCCACCAAGAAAATATCTTGCCAATGACTTTGGACGTAGTTTGAACTTTCAATCACTGAGTGGTTGAAAACTTTTGAAATACAATATACGAAAGTGAGCCGAGTGAATTGAAAAGAGGAAGAGAACATAATGTAGTTGGGAAGTCACTGCGCTCAGACAAGACGTGAATAGAATGTAACAATCAGCCACTGCAGCACAGAATGATTGGCAATGTGAAAGCTCCTCCCTGTCTTAATTATGAAAGGAAACAATCCAAAGAAACAGGATGCTGGTTTCCAAGGCATAACATCCAACTTCTTTCAGTCGAAGCACTCCTCTCCCTTAAGCCATGAAATTCAAGTCGCTTTAGTTCCGACATTCTACCACATCATAATCAATGCCTCACACTCTCGCTGGTGAACATTTCTAACTTCCCTCAACAACAGTATCATGCTCACTATAGTAACTACATCACTCTGCAAACTGTTATGATGGCCCTCTCATGTCTGAAAACACATCCCAGCCCCTCAATCACTACATCCCACTGTCCCGAGATATTATATTACATGTTTCACTGTCACGACATTGCACGCACATGAGTCACCATGTTCTACTCCCATCCTCACTGCATCCATTTCATCAATGCAAGTTGGACCTGTTGGGCTGAGCTGTCTGTTTATGCGGTGTAAAATTCACTTTCCCAGTTACAGTACACTGTCAAAGTTTCGGTCTGTCATTTCTTGGTCTTAACACAGTACTGCCATTTACTCAAACGACACATCGAATCCTAGTCTCATTCCCACATTAATTTGAGAACATTTCACAAATGCGACAGAGAATGTAGGATATGAAAATAAAATGAACGCCTCACAAGCAGGAATTTAAATGAATTTGTCCTCACTCGGTTAGTAAAATTACTGCAGAGGCAAAAGATCTGATGGTGAAGTGTTTTTCTTTCAGTTATAGGGAGCAGCATCGATCACTGCTGTCAATGTTTCTTCAGGAAAATCACAAAGGGCAAATCATGAGCTAGAAGGCCCTTTGCACTTTAGAATTCTATATTTTTTCCCAATTTAGGAAATATTCCATGCCTCTATTCTTCCGACCAAAGTGCATGATCTCACATTTTTCTACGTTTTACTGTATATGTTACTTCTTTGTCCCTTTTTCTAAGGTGTCCAAATCCTTCTGCAGCCTCCCCACAATGTTACCAGTGCATCTACCTTTCTTTGTTTCCACTGTAGTCTTAGCCAGAATACCCTCAGTTCCTTCATCTGGATCATTAATGCATGAAATGAGTAGTTGTAGCACCAAAACCGAGCTTTGCAGAATATCACTTGTCATCTACTGCCATCCTGGGAAGTATCTGTTTATCTCCACTCTCAGATTTCTGCCAGACAGCTGTAACGACAGAGTGGTGAACCCCTCAATTAATTAAACCAAACACCCAAAAAAAACTCACCATCACTCGTAATCGATTAATATATGAGTAAAACAGAATTCCTAAATCCAATCTTTTTTTAAAAAGGCATCTATTTAGTTTTAATGCTAAGAGTGCACATTGAAGATCGGCTAACCATACCTCTAATACCCCCACATCTCTTAAATGCTTATTATCAGCCTCCAACTCTATCACAATATACTGTTCCAATAAAACACTAATTAAAATTACATTTGTAATTACAATAAAAGGTCATCCTCCTTCTTTTATTGCGAGTATATTTCAGGTGAGGAGGTACCTTTGACAGAGATTGTTTTAAATGGCAGTTGCCATGTCGATACTCTGCCTGACGTTTAAACTGCCTGCTTTTTAATATCCAAACATCAGATTTTCTCATTGGTTCGAGGTTAACAGAGCAATAAATTCAAACAAGATTGTTTTTTAGCATCCTGATGCATACTTTAAGCTGATTGGTTACATTCGGATTGTTGTCGAAACAGCAATGATCTCAGGTATCTATGTCACAGCCAAATGTTACATATTTTCAATGTTCCACTCCACTCAGCTAGTTACTTATAGGACAGATGCTTGCCAGCTCTCAGTGCAAAACAGCATTTACTCTCTGTTAGAGGTAACGGACACACCTTCAACTTCATAACACATCCAAGCTGCTATCTATACTGGCACCTTATCTCTGATACCATGGACCCTCACCTTAGTCAGTCGTCTCCTGTGAGGCATTTTGTCAGACACTTTCTTGAACTCCATTTAGATAGCAGCCTCTCCTCGATCTAACCTGATCATTACTTCCTCAAATAATTTCAGCAGATTTGTCAGGTATGACTTCCCCTTGATGGAACCATGTTGTCTTTCTGTTATTTTCCCATGTGCTTCCAAATACTCAGAAATCTCATCCTCCACAATGGATTCCAGTAGCTTATTCAGGCCCAAAGATGGGCTAATTGGTCAGCAAGTGTTCCTCTTTTGGGTTACTCCCTTTTTAAACAGGGGTGTCATGTTAGTGATTTTCCAGTCTTCCAGGAACCTTCCTGTTTATAGCGATTCCTGAATTGTCACCACTGACACCTCCACCATCTCTGCAGATATCTCCCTTCGAACTATTGGGTGTAATACATCTGGTTCAGGTGTTATTACTCCTTCAGGCCACTCTCTTTTTCTCGCACCTTCTCGTTGGTGGTGGTCACCATACAAAGCTCTGCTCGCTCACTCTCTTGAAATTTTGAGATATTTGCCTGTATTCCAATACGAAGCATGACGCGAAATAAGTATTTACATTCTCATCCATTTCCTTGTTCTCCAATGCTATCTCTCCAGCGTCAGTTCCCAGCCGCCCAGCGTCCACGTTGCCCTCTATTTTGCCCTTGAATTATCTAAAGAAACTCTTGCAGTCTTCCTTTATATTACTGTATAGCTTAACTTCATATTTAAGCTTTGCATTCATTATTTCTTTTCTGTTGCCCTCTTTTCATCTTTGTGAGCTTCCCAATCTTTTGGTATCCCACGGCCCTTCACCACATTATATGTTCTCTGTTTTGCTGTTACGCTATCCGTGATTTCCCTCATCACTGGTTGCCTCAACCTACCTATACTATTGTTCGTTTTCCTCAGTTTAAATCTCTGCTGTGTTTCCTGAATTACTCCCAGAAGCTCCCGCCATTTCTGTTTTGCTACCATTCCTGCTAGGCTTATCTGCCAGTCAATTCTATCTCGCTCATCCCTCCCTCGACGTCCCTGCGTTTTGTAGCTTCATTGAGTTGACGTGGCATTTTTGGGTCTGCTTTGTGCTACTCCTGCTGTAACCTGCTGTAACATTACACGAAACAAGTTTGATTTCATCATTTTATTTTAATGTTTGAGTGGGGAGTATGCTCAACAATATGTTGCTGATTTTGATGGAAGACAATTTTGTTACTTTTGATGTCTGACCAGGCTTTATCGAACCTGAAATTGCTAGATCTGCTTGAAGTCTGTCCCATTCAGCATGGTGACAGTGCCACATAACACATTGGATGGTTATTAAATTCGTCTCGACAAGGACTATGCGGTCGTCACTCTTGACAATATTTTCTTGTGCAGATGAATCTGCTTAGTGATAAGGATGAAAGCAAGTGTATTTTACCCCTCATCACCTGCCATGGTCCCATTCGAGCAGCTTTATCTTTAGATCCCGAACAGTTCGATCAACAGTGCTACTGCTAATACACTGTCGGTGTTGAATATTACAATTCATCACACATCCATTGTCCATTTTGCGTATTTTCCAGACTCGATGCTTATCCCATACATTATGCAGCATGTAGCAGTACTGATTCCTCAGATGTGGTAATCAGCAAACGTTTTTTAACCATGTTTAATCTGATGTCACAACATAGCAAGAGACTAGTGTCCATGCAGAGGAGTTCTCGGTGTACTTCATTCCGATTTTAGGCCACTGTGCTGCCAACTCCACTAGGACTGTCCTGCAAATGGGAGAAGACATATCTATGATGGCGTTGGTGACATCTGGTTAATTGTCTCCACGGTCGACGATGTAAGCAAAATTAGCTAATGACGGAGTAATCTGTAAAAAGACTTTGGCAAATGTATCACTATTGTCAGATGTTAGTAAGGAGCACGTTATAGGATGACAGGGCTTATTGGACCGTAATCTCTCCCAGTGCTTTGTTTAATGCCAGATGATCAATCTGGATTTGTTTCTTTGTTGAAACGTCGAAGCGATTGGTGCAACAGGATAGCTTGCTAGATCATTTCAGCGGGAATGAACGTCAAGAAAGTTGCTGTAGATCTGTACTCACTTGCTGTTCAAAGCAGATGAGGTTTCCTTCCCTGAAAGAGATTAATTAGCCAGTGGCATCATTTTTTTCCAGTAAATGCACATGGGTTCATGGCAATCAGTAGATTCTTCAGGCCAGATATGTTACTTTGCATCGAATTAAAATTTCACCATCTGCAGTTTGAAGATTTGAAAACAAGTCCCCACAGCGTTCGCTCAGTTTCTGGATTTCTAACTCAGTGAACATACTACTGGGCTCTTGCCTCCATGAAATACGTGGCAAGCCGGCAAATTTTGAGAAATATCTGAATTAAAGTGTTCCATCTTTGATTCATTCTTATACTGTATCTCCATTCCTTCAGATCCAAACACTGCTGAAAATGAAAACGACATGACACATTCAACTCGGAAGCCGATGGAAAGTTCATCATCAAAACAGAGCAGTGACGGCAGAAACAGGTAACAGCAGAGCTGAATCGCTGAGAAGTATTCTTTACACAA